>NC_081357.1:110732057-111032057 GCF_030684315.1 Stegostoma tigrinum | reverse complement strand
ACAGGAGAGACCCCAGATGACTGGAGAACAGCCTGGGAACCCTGCAGCCATATGGTATCAATGTGGACTTCACCAGTTTCAAAATCTCCCCTTCCCCCACTGCATCCCTAAACCAGCCCAGTTCATCCCCTCCCCCCACTGCACCACACAACCAGCCCAGCTCTTCCCCCCCACCCACTGCATCCCAAAACCAGTCCAACCTGTCTCTGCCTCCCTAACCGGTTCTTCCTCTCACCCATCCCTTCCTCCCACCCCAAGCCGCACCCCCAGCTACCTACTAACCTCATCCCACCTCCTTGACCTGTCCGTCTTCCCTGGACTGACCTATCCCCTCCCTACCTCCCCACCCACACCTTCTCCACCTATCTTCTTTACTCTCCATCTTCGGTCCGCCTCCCCCTCTCTCCCTATTTATTCCAGTTCCCTCTCCCCATCCCCCTCTCTGATGAAGGGTCTAGGCCCGAAACGTCAGCTTTTGTGCTCCTGAGATGCTGCTTGGCCTGCTGTGTTCATCCAGCCTCACATTTTATTAGCCAACATTGTTCCTTTGTTTAAGAAGTATAACAGGGATAAAAAGGGAAATTACGGGCCAATGAGACTTATGTTAGTGGTAAAGAAATTATTGGAAATGATTCGTAGGGATAAGATTTACTCATATTTGAGAAAATGTGGACTTAATAGCATTGTTTTGTGCAGGGAAGGTTATGTCTCACAAAGTTTATTGAGGTTTTGAGGAAGTGACAAAGATGGTTGATGGGGAAGGATGAGATGGTAGATGTCTATGTGGACTTTAATAAGGCCCTTAGCAAGGTACCTCATGGCAAGTTGATAAAAAAGGAGAAGTCACTTGTGATCTGCAGTAACATGTAAAATGGATACACAAGACAGAGAGTAGTGATGAATGTTTATCTGACTGGAGATCTGTGACCAGCAATATTCCACACGGATCAGTGGTGGAACCCCTGTCATTTGTAATAAACATATAAGTGATTTGGATGAAAACTCCCCACCTACGTCCGTGACACCACCCACGACCCCCACCTCCTCCAGGACTTCCAATTCCCTGGCCCCCAACACCTCATATTCACCATGGACGTCCAGTCCCTGTACACCTGCATTCCGCATGGAGATGGCCTCAAGGCCCTCCGCTTCTTCCTGTCCCGCAGGCCCGACCAGTCCCCCTCCACCGACACTCTCATCCGCCTAGCTGAACTCGTCCTCACACTCAACAACTTCTCTTTTGACTCCTCCCACTTCCTACAGACTAAGGGGGTGGCCATGGGCACCTGCATGGGCCCCAGCTATGCCAGCCTCTTTGTAGGTTACGTGGAACAGTCCCTCTTCCGCACCTACACAGGCCCCAAACCTCACCTCTCCCTTCGGTACATTGATGACTGTATCGGCGCCGCCTCTTGCTCCCCAGAGGAGCTCGAACAGTTCATCCACTTCACCAACACCTTCCACCCCAACCTTCAGTTCACCTGGGTCATCTCCAGCACATCCCTCACCTTCCTGGACCTCTCAGTCTCCATCTCAGGCAACCAGCTTGTAACTGATGTCCATTTCAAGCCCACCGACTCCCACAGCTACCTAGAATACACCTCCTCCCACCCACCTTCCTGCAAAAATTCCATCCCCTATTCCCAATTCCTCTGCCTCCGCCGCATCTGCTCCCACGATAAGACATTCCACTCCCGCACATCCCAGATGTCCAAGTTCTTTAAGGACCGCAACTTTCCCCCCACAGTGATCGAGAACGCCCTTGACCGCGTCTCCCGTATTTCCCGCAACACATCCCTCACACCCCGCCCCCGCCACAACCGCCCCAAGAGGATCCCCCTCGTTTTCACACACCACCCTACCAACCTCCGGATACAATGCATTATCCTCCGACACTTCCGCCATTTACAATCCGACCCCACCACCCAAGACATTTTTCCATCCCCACCCCTGTCTGCTTTCCGGAGAGACCACTCTCTCCGTGACTCCCTTGTTCGCTCCACACTGCCCACCAACCCCACCACACCCGGCACCTTCCCCTGCAACCGCAGGAAATGTTACACTTGTCCCCACACCTCCTCCCTCACCCCCATCCCAGGCCCCAAGATGACGTTCCACATTTAGCAGAGGTTCACCTGCACATCTGCCAATGTGGTATACTGCATCCACTGTACCCGGTGCGGCTTCCTCTACATTGGGGAAACCAAGCGGAGGCTTGGGGACCGCTTTGCAGAACACCTCCTCTCAGTTCGCAACAAACAACTGCACCTCCCAGTCACAAACCATTTCCACTCCCCCTCCCATTCTCTAGATGACATGTCCATCATGGGCCTCCTGCAGTGCCACAATGATTCCACCCGAAGGTTACAGGAACAGCAACTCATATTCCGCCTGAGAACCCTGCAGCCATATGGTATCAATGTGGACTTCACCAGTTTCAAAATCTCCCCTTCCCCTACTGCATCCCTAAACCAGCCCAGTTTGTCCCCTCCTCCCACTGCACCACACAACCAGCCCAGCTCTTCCCCCCCACCCACTGCATCCCAAAACCAGTCCAACCTGTCTCTGCCTCCCTAACCGGTTCTTCCTCTCACCCATCCCTTCCTCCCACCCCAAGCCGCACCCCCAGCTACCTACTAACCTCATCCCACCTCCTTGACCTGTCCGTCTTCCCTGGACTGACCTATCCCCTCCTTACCTCCCCACCTACACTCTCTCCACCTATCTTCTTTACTCTCCATCTTCGGTCCGCCTCCCCCTCTCTCCCTATTTATTCCAGTTCCCTCTCCCCATCCCCCTCTCTGATGAAGGGTCTAGGCCCGAAACGTCAGCTTTTGTGCTCCTGAGATGCTGCTTGGCCTGCTGTGTTCATCCAGCCTCACATTTTATTATCTTGGATGAAAATGTAGGTAGTTTAATTGGTAAATTTGCAGATGATATAAGGATTAGGGGAGCTGCAGATAATGAGGAGGATTGCCAGAGGATACAGCATGATAAAGATAGGCTAGAGGCTTGGGCAGAGAAATGTCAGATGGATTTTAGTCCAGACAAATGTGAGATGATGAATTTGGAAGATCTAATGCAGGAGGGAAGTATACTGCAATTGATACAATCTGCAGCAGCATCAACATACAGAGGGATCTAGGAGCACAGGTCCACATTTTTCTCGCAACACAAGTGGATAAGTTGGTCAATAAGGCATATGGCATGTTTGCCTTCATTTGTTGGGGCATTGAATATAGAGATTGGCAAGTCATGTTGCAGCTTGTAGAACTTCAGTTAGGTCAAATTTGGAATATTGTGTACTGTCCTGGTCACCACACTAACAGCTTGATGTGGAGGCTTTCGAGACGGCACAGAAATGGTTTACCTGGATGTTGACTGGCTTGGAGGGTTTTTACTAGGAGGAAAGATTAGAAATACTAGGTTTCCTTTCACTTGAATATTAGAGGATAAGGAGCAAGCTGAGACAAGTTTACAGAATTAAGAGACAAATAGATAGAATAGATTGTTGGAATCTTAACCCCATGGTAGAAATGTTAATTACTAGGGGACATAGGTGCCATGTAAAGAGGGCAAGTTTAAAGGAGATAACAGGTTGTAGAGCTGGATAAACACAGCAGGCCAAGCAGCATCAGAGGAGCAGGAAGACTGACGTTTCGGGCCTAGGCCTGCTGTTTTCATACAGCTCTACACCTCGTTATCTCAGATTCTCCAGCGTCATAAATTTAAAGGAGATGTGAGAGGCAAGTTTGAGACATCATACACGAAGAGGCAGAGAATAGAGGGGTATGAACTGCGTATCGGCAAAAAGTTTTTAGTTTTGAAAGGAATCATGTGTTGGTTCTGCCCTGGTGGGTCAAAGGGCCTGTTCTTGTATCAGAGATAATGGGAACTGCAGATGCTGGAAAATCCAAGACACTAAAGTGTGAAGCTGGATGAACACAGCAGGCCAAGCAGCATCTCAGGAGCACAAAAGCTGACGTTTCGGGCCTAGACCCTTCATCAGAGAGGGGGATGGGGTGAGGGTTCTGGAATAAATAGGGAGAGAGGGGGGAGGCGGACTGAAGATGGAGGGAAAAGAAGGTAGGTGGAGAGGAGAGTATAGGTGGGGAGGTAGGGAGGGGATAGGTCAGTCCAGGCAAGACGGACAGGTCAAGGAGGTGGGATGATGTTAGTAGGTACGAAATGGAGGTGCAGCTTGAGGTGGGAGGAAGGGATGGGTGAGAAGAAAAACAGGTTAGGGAGGCAGAGACAGGATGGACTGGTTTTGGGATGCAGTGGGGGGAGGGGACGAACTGGGCTGGTTTTGGGATGCGGTGGCGGAAGGGGAGAATTTGAAGCTGGTGAAGTCCACATTGATACCATTGGGCTGCAGAGTTCCCAAGCGGACTATGAGTTGCTGTTCCTGCAACCTTCGGGTGGCATCATTGTGGCACTGCAGGAGGCCCATGATGGACATGTCATCTGAAGAATGGGAGGGGGAGTTAAAATGGTTTGCGACTGGGAGGTGCAGTTGTTTATTGCGAACCGAGCGGAGGTGTTCTGCAAAGCGGTCCCCAAGCCTCCGCTTGGTTTCCCCAATGTAGAGGAAGCCACACCGGGTACAATAGATACAGTATACCACATTGGCAGATGGGCAGTGAACCTCTGCTCAATATGGAAAACCATCTTGGGGCCTGAGATGGGGGTGAGGGAGGAGGTTTGGGGGGCAAGTGTAGCACTTCCTGTGGTTGCAGGGGAAGGTGCCGGGTGTGGTGGGGTTGGAGGGGACTGTGGAGCGAACAAGGGAGTCACGGAGAGAGTGGTCTCTCCGGGGGCATACAAGGGTGGGGATGGAAAAATGTCTTGGGTGGTGGGGTCGGATTGTAGATGGCAGAAGTGTCGGAGGATGATGCGTTGTATCCGGAGGTTGGCAGGGTGGTGTGTGAGAACGAGGGGGGTCCTCTTCGGGCAGTTGTGGCGGGGGCGGGGTGTGAGGGATGTGTTGCGGGAAATACGGGAGACGCGGTCAAGGGCATTCTCGATCACTGTGGGGGCAAAGTTGCGGTCCTTAAAGAACTTGGACATCTGGGATGCGCGGGAGTGGAATGCCTCATCGTGGGAGCAGATGCAGCGTAGGCGGAGGAATTGGGAATAGGGGATGGAATTTTTGCAGGAGGGTGGGTGGGATGTATGCCTGTTCTTGTGTTGTGGTGCTCTTTGTTCTCTGGGGTCTCCTTGTTTTACGAATTTTCCGTTTAACTACAGCCTTGTTGGCCTTGGGGTCTCCATGTGTAAAAGATTCCACTATTTCTCTTGCTTAGACAATATCCATAAGTCTGCAACCTTCTTCCTCAACCTTTTGTTTGCAGTTACAACGTCTTCCTCTGACAACAGTTCCCTTGCAAGATAGACCCTCCCATCCCACACAATCTGCATGGAACTGTCTTGCCTGCATTTAGCAGCCCCAACAAAGAAAGAAAGTTTGTTACGGTGACTCGTCTGGTTGTTATCACTGGTTCACTAATCTGCATTGCCCAGGCAGCACAACGCAGTGTGCTCCCATGGGCCTCTTGGTCGAGTTATAGGCCAGTAAATGTCTCTAGTCACAATGCCACTGCATTAGGACTTCATTGCAATAATCTCCATTGTTGTTATAGCACAAGTGGAATAGTGTTTCCACATCGGGAAGCCTCAAGACTGGTGCCATGATCATTGCCTGCTAAATCCCTGTGCACGTCTTTTCCCGATCTTCTCACTACCATATCCATCCTCAGGGGCTTAGACCTCCCTTTGCTGCATGGACTGTCTCGATGACATGAAGGTCAGATGAAATTTCTGTAATAAATAATCTTCAAGAATTTTAAGATACATTGATTTTTCCAGGTGGGGTTATGTGCTGCAGCGGATTCCACATATGCCATCTATTTCCTTTCAACATATGTACCAGACATTTTTCTTAGGTTTAGGTGGTACATGACTCTAAACTAAGTGGGATTATGAGTTGTGAGGAGGATGCATTTCATTCACTGGAGTACAAGGACGCCAAGTTCTCTTTGTGCACATTTCCCAACATTTAAATAATACTCTGCCTTTCTGCTTTTCAAATCAAGCTGCCTCACCTCACTGTTCCACTGCATATGGCTGAGCCTGATCCAAAAGTATTTCTTGTTTTTTTAATAACATCTTCCATTTCGTCGATTAGATTACCCATCTCAGATTTTTTACAACTGATACATTTAAGATAACACTGAAATTATTCTCTTCTTTTGCTCTCATCCTCTCTGCTTTATTTCATTCCAGGAACTATGTAGTGTCCCAGTGTGCCTTCATCATTTTGCTCAAAACCATTTTGCTCTTGACCATCAAAGATTCAGGGAGCGACCCTTTTAGCCTCCACCTTGGCTTGTGTTCTGGAGTGAAGATTCCAGTCCACCCATTGTCACACTTTTATGGGAAATGGATCATCCTATTTTACTCTATGATAATTTTATCTACCATGAGAAATGGACCCTCCTGTATCTCTCTATGGTTGTTCTTTAATTTGTCTGATATACCCAAAGAAAAGCACCTTGTTATCCGGGGAACCTATGGCTGTTCTTTAATTCCACAACAGGGGTCTGGCAGAACCAAGAGTTGTCAGCAGTCATATAATTTCTTGGGAGCTATGCTTAAAAAGACCCAAGTATCCTTCAATGATGTTTCTTTTAAAGAAATCACTCCAGGTATTTCAATAAAACTTGAAACAAATCCCTTCAACGGAGCCCTCCAAGAAATATTAAATATGTAACATCTTTGTAAATGTCAGGATAATACCCTGTATATCTGAGTGTGACCACTCATTCACTCCAGAAAGAAGTGCTGTCTCCTGTTTTACCCTACAGTCATCCTTTCCACTTCCCTGGTTTGCCCAAGGAACAATACTTGTTTACCTAAGGAAGCACAATCCATGTACTGCACTGTCTTTGGCTACTCACTTACAGACATAGATCCATTCCTTGGTTTGGATTCCTGATTTGACCTGGTGGCTTCTTGTCCTGAATGTTGACCACACTTTGTAATGGATGGGGAAGTGAATATAATCACCCTTTTTTTGAGCTCAGCATTTGACCCAGGATTGCTTATGGATCCCAGAAATCTGTTTGCTCTGCCAGTTGTTCTAGTGAAAAGGCTGTTCTCAAATATGCGGAGTTCACGTAAGCAAAGATGTTTATTTCAGCTTAAATGGAAGGAAGCAGGCTTTGTCAGTGAGGGAGCCCCACTCTGTTCCCCACTATGTGCAGTTACGTTTGTAGCATTCAAGTCCATTTCCCTTTATGTTGTTTTGCAATTTCAAGACTCCTTAAGCCATGTGGCATCCTATTTGTAGGACAGTTCTTTTCTGCACATAGCAGGCACATACAACCTAATTTTACTACATATGATCGAATTTTGCTTTCCCCTTTTGTAATCCTATAGTGTGAGTTACCACTGCAGAGCCCTTGTGGAGACATATCTCCATCTTTACATTGATAGCTCCTTCAATTGTGTTGTGAGGTATTACCACTGTGCTAACTGAGGGAGATTTTGAACAGATCTACCAACTCAGATTGATCATCCATGAGGACCTATTAGCCATTAGTAGAAGTAGATTTGTTTTTAACCAAAAACTGTAGTCTAATGGCTTGGCATGGACCCCACACTACCATCAAGCCAGTGGATAAACTCTGGTTCAAGGAAATGTGCAAGAGAGCATGCTGGGAGCAGTAACAAGCCTACCCAAAATTGAGGCGCCCACCTGGCGAATTTACAGCATGGATCTGCATGCATGCTAAATAGTGGAAGCAGCATGCAATAAACAGAGCTAAGCAATCCACAGCCAATGGGTTGTCTTGCAATTTGAACATGGATTTCACATATTTAATCTATGTCATGGGGTGCAGTGTGCCATAAGAATTTCTATATTTCTTTGTCTTCTCAAGTGACAGACAGATATCAATTTCCCTTTTCCCAACAGCAATCCAGTGACTGCAGTTAAACAATATTTAGAACATAGAACAGTACATGAATATTTGTTCATGAATGTTGGTTGAGAATCGGATTAAACTCCGCTATGATGTCCTTGTAGTTAAACAACATGACAACATTCCCAATCTAGACCCACAAATACACACACATAAGATTTGCGACACTGTGGGGCCTATTGCATGCTATTCTGGCATATATACCATCTAAAGAGAAGGAATCTGGAGACAGGAAATAAACAGATGAGTTTTATTGTATCCTCATTATTGTATCCATCCCAGCTGTGAGCTCAGTCAGAATGTAATGTTTTGATTTTGAGGCCGAAACATCTGATATTTCTGTGAGATAGAGAGAGAGAGAAAGAGAGAGAGAGATGTTTGCATAACTTAAAAAGGCCTGGGAGTAAAAATGTGAAAAACTGAGAGATGGGGAAGACATGTTAGCTCAATTTATTTCTATGTCAGAGAGGCTAGATTTTACTTTCTACTTAATTGTGTATTGTTAGAAGTTTGATTTCACAGCAAAATACATCATAAGTTGCTGAAATCTTATCTATTAAATTTATTAAATGGGATACCAGCATCTACAAGTTACGCACCATTAGCAGCTTTGTTGTTCTCCATTAGCTCACAACATCCTCATTCCAAGCAGCTGTTAGTCTGAGGAAGCTCATTATTAATATTCATTAACAACATTTGCTGTACATTGCTGGATTGAAGTGTTGAAAACACCAAGCACTTGGAACAACAGCACATTTTTGGATAATACTACAAGTATAAGATGTTACTACTGTCTATTGTGTAGCGTTTTGTTGATGTCATGCATAGGTGAGCTTGATTTCTTAACCTAATTTCCTTTATTTAGTTTCTGCACCTCTACCCTCCTTTCGTTACCCCAAAAGAGTGTCTCTTTGATTTCACGTTTTTGATCACTTGTCCTAACATTTCCTCTACTGGTATTGTGTTAATTTTTACTGTGTTTCTCCTGTCGCTACTTGAACAGAGAATTGGTGCTGCTGACGTGATGGGTTACCTGAGCTTGTTGCCTCTCACATGCTGTCCCATTCACTGCCTCACTTGCTTCTTGCCTCATCCCCCACACATTTGCTGCCCTGCTCACCATCTCAGCTCATCATTTCACTTGAATGTGGTTGCAGGAGAGGCAGCAAAGGCTCAAGGGTGTGGTGAAGGATGGGGAAAGAGTTAACAAGAGGAGCAGCGAGTGGATGGTGTTTGGGATAGCAAGTGAGGTGGCAAAAGGATGGGAATGGACCAGCGATCTGAAACATTGTTCTTTGCTACAAAAATCGACCTGTGGCTTTGTCATCTATAATGTCATAGGCACTGCAAATGCATGCCCAGTGAGTGTGGCCCCTACAATTGCAATAGCAGCAATGCAGCCTAGTTTGTACTGAGTGGATGAAAATGTTGGTGCTATGATTAGTGAGTTTGCAGACAATATGAAAATTATTTGAATTGTAGATAGTGAGTAAGGCTATTAAAGGATACAGCAAGACATTGATCAGTGGGAACATTGGGTGGAGAAATGGTGAATGGAGTTTAATCTGGACAATGTGAGATGATGCATTTTGGAGGTTCGAATGCAAGAGGAGGGTATACAAGAAAAGGTAGGATCCTTAGGAGCATTGATGTACAGAAGGATGTTGGTGTCCAAGTTCATAGCTCCCTGAAAGTGACAACAGTAGTGGATAAAGTGGTAAAAGGCATTTGGCATGCTTGCCTTTTTCGGTTGAGGCACTGAATATAAAAGCTATGTTGCAGCTTAAAGGCTTTAGTTAGGCCATATTTGGAGAATTGTGTGCAGTTCTGGTCACCATGTGGAGCCTTTGAAGAGGGTACAAAAGAGGTTTACCAGAATGCTCCATGGCAAACAGCATTTACCAGGAGTAATTGGTAGTATATTAGCTGTAAGGAGAGATTGGACAAACATTGAATGTTTTCACTGGAGCATTGGAAGCTGAGGGATGACTAGATAGAAGTATATTAATTTTAAGAGGCATGGAGAGGATGGATAGCCAGATACTAGGGGTATATGTTTAAGGTGAAAGGGGGAGAGTTGAAAGCAGATGTGCACGGAAGGTTTTTTACACTGAAGGTGGTTGGTTCTTGGAACATGCTGATTAGGGGAGGTGGTAGAAACAGATACGTTAGCAGAGTATAAGAGTCATTTAGACAGGCACATGAAAAGTCAGGGAGTGAAAGGATAAGGACATGTGAAGTCAAATAGGAGTAGTTTAGAATGGCGTCAGGGTTGGCACATACATGATGTTGTTATAGTGAGGGGTTCGAACCCCTGTGATGTTTAAAACCAAAACACGCGGAGAAGCTCGCCTCACCTCGTAATCTGCTAAAGGAAATGAGAAAATTGGTATAACCTGCCATTCACCTCCCAATCTGTTATAGAGAAGAGGTTAAATGAAAGAAGTCCCTGATACTCACTTTATAAGCAACAAGTAACAACTCATTTATAGAATGCTAACAGTGAAAAAATTAATAGACCTACTAATAAACCGAGCAATTCCACTTGAACTACTAACTATTCCCAAACAGAACAAATTCTAATGGCATGCTATTCTGATAAATTTAATTCCCACTTGTATAAACCAAAGTAGCAAGAAAAATAAACTAAAATTAGTCTTTCAAAACTACAGTAAAGGTACATTGGAGATAATGGGAACTGCAGATGCTGGAGAATTCCAAGATAATAAAATGTGAGGCTGGATGAACACAGCAGGCCAAGCAGCATCTCAGGAGCACAAAAGCTGACGTTTCGGGCCTAGACCCTTCATCAGAGAGGGGGATGGGGAGAAGGAACTGGAATAAATAGGGAGAGAGGGGGAGGCGGACCGAAGATGGAGAGTAAAGAAGATAGGTGGAGAGAGTATAGGTGGGGAGGTAGGGAGGGGATAGGTCAGTCCAGGGAAGACGGACAGGTCAAGGAGGTGGGATGAGGTTAGTAGGTAGCTGGGGGTGCGGCTTGGGGTGGGAGGAAGGGATGGGTGAGAGGAAGAACCGGTTAGGGAGGCAGAGACAGGTTGGACTGGTTTTGGGATGCAGTGGGTGGGGGGGGAAGAGCTGGGCTGGTTGTGTGGTGCAGTGGGGGGAGGGGACGAACTGGGCTGGTTTTGGGATGCAGTAGGGGAAGGGGAGATTTTGAAACTGGTGAAGTCCACATTGATACCATATGGCTGCAGGGTTCCCAGGCGGAATATGAGTTGCTGTTCCTGCAACCTTCGGGTGGCATCATTGTGGCAGTGCAGGAGGCCCATGATGGACATGTCATCTAGAGAATGGGTGGGGGAGTGGAAATGGTTTGCGACTGGAAGGTGCAGTTGTTTGTTGCGAGCTGAGCGGAGGTGTTCTGCAAAGCGGTCTCCAAGCCTCTGCTTGGTTTCCCCAATGTAGAGGAAGCCGCACCGGGTACAGTGGATGCATTATACCACATTGGCAGATGTGCAGGTGAACCTCTGCTTAATGTGGAATGTCATCTTGGGGCCTGGGATAGGGGTGAGGGAGGAGGTGTGGGGGCAAGTGTAGCACTTCCTGCGGTTGCAGGGGAAGGTGCAGGGTGTGTTCGGGTTGGAGGGCAGTGTGGAGCGAACAAGGGAGTCACGGAGAGAGTGGTCTCTCCGGAAAGCAGACAGGGGTGGGGATGGAAAAATGTCTTGGGTGGTGGGGTCGGATTGCAAATGGCGAAAGTGTCGGAGGATGATGCGTTGTATCCGGAGGTTGGTAGGGTGGTGTGTGAGAACGAGGGGGATCCTCTTAGGGCGGTTGTGGCGGGGGTGGGGTGTGAGGGATGTGTTGCGGGAAATACGGGAGACACGGTCAAGGGCGTTCTCGATCACTGTGGGGGGAAAGTTGCGGTCCTTAAAGAACTTGGACATCTGGGATGTGCGGGAGTGGAATGTCTTATCGTGGGAGCAGATGCAGCGGAGGCGGAGGAATTGGGAATAGGGGATGGAATTTTTGCAGGAGGGTGGGTGGGAGGAGGTGTATTCTAGGTAGCTGTGGGAGTCGGTGGGCTTGAAATGGACATCAGTTACAAGCTGGTTGCCTGAGATGGAGACTGAGAGGTCCAGGAAGGTGAGGGATGTGCTGGAGATGGCCCAGGTGAACTGAAGGTTGGGGTGGAAGGTGTTGGTGAAGTGGATGAACTGTTCGAGCTCCTCTGGGGAGCAAGAGGCGGCGCCGATACAGTCATCAATGTACCGGAGGAAGAGGTGGGGTTTGGGGCCTGTGTAGGTGCGGAAGAGGGACATTTCCACGTAACCTACAAAGAGGCAGGCATTGCTGGGGCCCATGCGGGTGCCCATGGCCACCCCCTTAGTCTGTAGGAAGTGGGAGGAGTCAAAAGAGAAGTTGTTGAGGGTGAGGATGAGTTCAGCTAGGCGGATGAGAGTGTCGGTGGAGGGGGACTGGTCGGGCCTGCGGGACAGGTAGAAGCGGAGGGCCTTGAGGCCATCTGCATGCGGAATGCAGGTGTATAGGGCCTGGACGTCCATGGTGAATATGAGGTGTTGGGGGCCAGGGAATTGGAAGTCCTGGAGGAGGTGGAGGGCGTGGGTGGTGTCACGGACGTAGGTGGGGAGCTCCTGGGCCAAAGGGGAGAAAATGGAGTCCAGATAGGTGGAGATGAGTTCGGTGGGGCAGGAGCAGGCTGAGACGATAGGTCGACCAGGGCAGGCAGGTTTGTGGATTTTGGGAAGGAGATAGAAGCGGGCCGTGCGGGGTTGGGGAACAATGAGGTTGGAGGCTGTGGGTGGGAGGTCCCCTGATTTGATGAGGTCGTGAATGGTGTTGGAGATGATGGTTTGGTGCTCGGGGGTGGGGTCATGATCGAGGGGGCGGTAGGAGGTGGTGTCGGAGAGTTGGCGTCTGGCCTCGGCGATGTAGAGGTCAGTGCGCCATACTACCACTGCGCCACCCTTGTCTGCGGGTTTTTGGTGAGGTTGCGGTTGGAGCGGAGGGAGCGGAGGGCTGCCCGTTCAGCGGGGGTGAGGTTGGGGTGGGTGAGAGGGGTGGAGAGGTTGAGGCGGTTAATGTCTCGACGGCAGTTGGAGATGAAGAGGCACATTGTCTGGAATGTTCCATGCTTTTTCCACTATTCTTCAGTCAGGAATTCTTTCTTCCTTGTGTCAGGGATGTTAGCTAAGAGTGCCATGATACCTTTTAGATGGTGCTTAATCAGAGACCTTAAAGATTTCGCTGAGAGCCAGAGTTTTACTCTTCTAATGGCAGGTTCCTCTCACTCTGATTTTTATATTAAAACCCCTCTTCTTATATACCATTGATGACCTGTCAACTTTCTTATAAGAGGATTGACCCGAGGTTGTCAACATCATCAGGCTTAAATTCAGTAGGTTTTCAGTGTCTATGTGCCTGGTTTGAACTAATTGGCTGATATTCAAGCTGGTTGCCTTAACAATAAAACAAGCTTAGGTTGGCAACCACACAGCCAATTGATATGTTCCGATTTCAGAACTGTCCGTGGATCCACAGCTGCTCGCAGACAATTTCTTAATTTGCAAGTCAGAAAAGCGCATCACGTCTTAATGGGACCACACACTCTTCCCTCCTTTCATTGTTACAAACATACTCTGACATCCTGCCTTCCAATTCACAAGTACTCTCCCCAACTTCACAACAATGGTCTAAAGGGATTGTTTCTATGCTGCATTATTCTGTGTGTCTGTGAATATGTTATTGTACATACCACATGTATGACTCATAGAACATAGAACATAGAAAACTACAGCACAGTACAGGCCCTGCGGCCCACGATGTTGTGCCGTGGAATAATCTTAATCCAAAAATAAAATAACCTAACCTACATTCCCCTCAATTCACTGCTGTCCATGTGCATGTCCAGCAGTCACTTAAATGCGACTAATGACTCCGCTTCCACGACTACCACTGGCAAACTAATCCATGTGCTCATGGGTGAAGAACCTCCCTCTGACGTCTTCTCTATACCTTCCTCCTAACACCTAAAAACTATGACCCCTCGTGGCAGTCAATCCTGCCCTGGGGAAAAGTCTCTGGCTATCGACTCTATCCATACCTCTCATTACCTTGTACACCTCAATCAGGTCAGCTCTCTTCCTCCTTCTCTCCAGAGAGAAAAGCCTGAGCTCAGTCAACCTCTCCTCGTAAGACAAGCCCTCCAGTCTAGGCAGCATCCTGGTAAACCTCCTTTGCACCCTCTCCAAAGCCTCCACATGTTTCCTATAATAGGGCGACCAGAACTGGACACAATATTCCAAGTGTGGTCTCACTAGGGTTTTGTAGAGCTGCAACATAATCTCGCGGCTCGTAAACTCAATCTCCCTGTTAATGAAAGCCAAAACACCATATGCTTTCTTAACAACCTTATCTACTTGGGTGGCAACTTTGAGGGAGCTATGCACTTGAACACCAAGATCCCGCTGTTCCTCCACACTGCCGAGAATCCTGCCTTTAATCCAATATTCAGCATTTAGTTTTGACCTTCCAAAATGCATCACTTCGCATTTATCCAGGTTGAACTCCATCTGCCATTTCTCAGCACAGCTCTGCATTCTGTCAATGTCTCGCTGAAACCTGCAATAGCCCTTCATACCATCAACAGCACCTCCAACCTTTGTGTCATCAGCAAACATACTAACCCACCCCTCAACCTCCTCATCCAAGTCATTTATAAAAACTACAAAGAGCAGAGGCCCAAGAACAGAGCCCTGCGGGACACCACTCAGCACTGACCTCCAGGCAGAATACTTACCATCTACAACCACTCTCTGCCTCCTGTCAGCAAACCAATTCTGAATCCAGACAGCCAAATCACCCTGTATCCCATACCTCCTGACTTTATGAATGAGCCTGCCGTGGGGAACCTTATCAAATGCCTTGCTGAAGTCCATGTACACCACATCCACTGCTCGACCATCGTCAATCTGTCTCGTGACTTCCTCAAAGAACTCAATAAGATTTGTAAACATGACCTGCCCCTCACAAAGCCATGCTGACTCCCTTTAATCATACTATGCTTTTCCAAATAGTCATAAATCCTATCCCTCAGAATTCTTTCCAAAACCTTGCTGACCACAGACGTAAGACTGACTGGTCTGCAATTTCCAGGGATTTCCCTATTCCCTTTCTTGAAAAGAGGAACAACATTTGCCTCCATCCAATCTTCCGGTATGACTCCCGTGGAGAGTGAGAAAGCAAAGATCTTCACCAGCAGCTTAGCAACCTCCTTTCTCACTTCCCGGAGCAACCTCGGATAAATCTGGTCTGGCCCTGGGGACTTATCAATCTTAATGTTTGCTAAAATTTCCAGCACATCAACTTCCTCAATCTCAATCTGTTCAAGCCTGTTTTCCTGCTCCTCAAAGTTCTCATTCACAACAAAGTCCTTTTCCTTAATGAAAACCAAAGCAAAAACTCATTTAGGGCTTCCCCTATTTGCTCAGACTCCACGCACAAGTTCCCTACGCTATCCCTGGTTGGCCCTACCTTCTCCCTGATCATTCTCTTATTCCTCACGTATGAGTAAGATGCCTTTGGGTTCTCCCTAATCCTTCCTGCCAAGCCTTTTTCATGCCCCCTCCTGGCCCTCCTCGGTCCACTTTTGAGCTCCTTCCGAGCAAGCCTGTAATCCTCTAAAGCTGTGCTAAACCCTTGCTTCCTCCACCTTACGTAAGCTGCCTTTTTCTTTTTGACGAGAAGCACCTCTGTTCCAGTCATCCAAGGCTGCTTAATCTTACCCCTTCTTACCTGTCTCAGAGGAACAAATCTATGCAGCACTCGCAACAACTGCTCCTTAAACAGTCTCCACATGTCTGTTGTGCCCCTTCTGTGGAACAACTGCTCCCAGTCTGTACTGCCCAACTCCTGCCTGATAGCGTCATAGTTTCCTTTTCCCAAGTTAAATATCTTCCCCTGGTAACTGCTCCTTACCCTTTCCATGGCTATGGTAAATGTGAGGCTGTTGTGGTCACTGTCGCCAAAGTGTTCTCCCACCGCGACATCTGACACCTGTCCTAGCTCATTGCCAAGCACCAAATCCAAAATGGCCTCCCCCCTCGTTGGCCTGTCCACATACTGAGTAAGGAAACCCTCCTGAACACACCTGACAAGAACGGCTCCATCCAAACCATCTGCACTAAGGAGGTTCCAATCAATATTGGGAAAGTTGAAGTCACCCATAACAACAACCCTGTTACGTTTGCACTTTTCAACAACTTGCTGGCCTATGAGTTCTTCGATCTCTCTACTGCTATTTGGGGGTCTGTAGAAAACCCCCAATGAGGTGACTGCTCCCTTGCTGTTCCTAACTTCCACCCATACTGACTCAGTCGACGAACCTTCCTTGGCAACCTCAGTAGATGAGTCCTCATCAAAAGTTCTTTCAGCCACCGTTATACTGTCCTTGACTAACAAAGCCGCACCTCCCCCTATTTTACCACCTTCCCTGACCTTACTGAAAGATCTAAACCCTGGAACATGCAATATCCATTCCTGACGCTGCTCTATCCATGTCTCTGAAATGGCCACATCATCGAAGCCCAAGCTGCAAGCTCACCTGCCTTATTCCGGATACTCCTTGGGTTAAAGTAGACACGCTTCAACCCAGCTTGCTATCTGTCAGCACACTCCTGTGACAGTGAGGTCCTGTCCATGTCCTCCCTACTCTCATCCTCCTGTGTACTAGGACTACACCTCAGTTTACCATCCCCCTTCTGAGCTAGTTTAAATCCACCCGAATAGCACTCGCAAATTTCCCACCCAGGATAGTAGTGCCCCTCTGGTTCAAGTGGAGACCGTCCTGTTTGTAGAGGTCCCACCTTCCCCAGAATGAGCCCCAATTGTCCATGTACCTGAAGCCCTCCCTCCTGCCCCATCCCTGCAGCCACGTGCTCAGCTGAAATCTCTCCCAGTTCTTTGCCTCGCTATCACGTGGCACGGGTAACAAACCAGAGATAACCGCTCTGTTTGTTCTAGCTCTCAGCTTCGACCCTAGCTCCCTGAAATCCTGCCTGAAATCCCTATCCCTCTTTCTACCTATGTCATTGGTGCCTATGTGAACCACAACTTGGGGCTCGTCACCCTCTCCCTTCAGGACCCCAAAGACACGATCCGAGACATCACAGACCCTGGCACCAGGGAGGCAACACACCAAACGTGAGTCTCTTTCGTTCCTGGCAAACCTTCTATCTGTCCCTCTAACTATTGAGTCCCCAATGACTATCACTCTCTTCCTATCCCCCCTGCCGTTCTGTGAAAGAGGGACAGGCTCTATGCCAGAGACCTGCACGCTACTGCATGCCCCTGGTAAGTCATCCCCCCCAACAATATCCAAAACAGTATACTTGTTTTTCAGGGGAACGACCACAGGGGATCCCTGCACTGACTGTTTTCTCCCCCTTCTAACAGTTACCCAGCTTTCTTCACGCTTAGGAGTAACTACGTCCCTGAAACTCTTGTCTATCGCTGACTCTGCCTCCCGAATGAACAGAAAATCTATTTTTCAGGTCTTCATTTCATAAAGAATTCAGATTTATACATACTAAATAATGGAGCCATTGTGAAATATGACAACAATAACTTGGTTGCTACTGTCTTTAATATATAGTTCATCCAGCTCCCGCTCCAGTTCCCTAACTTGGTCTTAGAGGAGCAAGAGTTGGGTGCACTTCCTGCAGACGTATATGGATGGGACAGTAACAGCGTCCCTCACCTCATACATCATGCAGGAAGAACATTCCTCTACCTACACTGCCATCCCTGCTAATCTCCTAAACAGAAAGTCAAAAAAAGAGAAGCTTACCTTGATTTGTCCCTGGTGTATAAGGTTAGAGGAGGTGGATGGGTGGGAGGCCCTACAAGGGGAGGGTCTCGGGTTTACACAGCGATCACTTATATAGCTGAGGGACGAAAAAGAAAGGTCCCTCCCTTCCCAGAAGCCTCTGCTCCTGCTTGCGCTGCTGCTTTACAAAGAAATGGAAGGCACCGACGCTCGAGGTAAGCTTTTTAAAGATTTAAAATCTCTGACTCACCGGCTTCCCGACAGGCCCCTGGTCCAAGCTCCCGCTCGCGCTGCTGCTTCACAAAGAAAGTATGTATTAAAGACAGTACCAACCAAGTTATTGTTGTCATATTTCACAATGACTCCATTATTTATTATGTATAAATCTGAATTCTTTATGAAATGAAGACCTGAAAAATAGATTTTCTGTTCAATTGTGTCATAGAGCATCTAATGTCATTTTCAAGCAAGCCTTAACTTAAAAACCCAAAGCTTCCACACAAAGCAGGGTGAACTCTAAATTAGATTTTTAGATTTTCCTAAGACAGATTTAGGACTTTGGTACAAAATTTACAGTTTAATGATGACCATGAATCCATTATCAATTGTCGGAAGAGCCCATCTGGTTCACTAATGTCCTTTAGGGAAGGAAGCTGCAGTCCTTACCTAGTCTGGCCTACATGTGAGTCCAGACCCACAGCAATGTGGTTGACTTTTAACTACCCTCTGGGAAAGTTGGGATGGGCAATAAATTCTGGCCGAGACAACGCCGCCCTTGTCCCATGAGTGAATAAAGAAAGATACAACTCTGGTCCTGCAACAACCACAACATGTACTCCATGCCCTCAAACTAGTGGAATTTGAGATTTTGGTAGCTATGCAGTGGCCCTTAAAGACAATCCTCAAGACTACTCTGGAAACTTTGAAGGTAGGTTTTTAAAACCATATTGGTGAGAACAGGAGGAACATGATTCTGTTGGCATGGCTTTGTAAAGGACTGCCAGATTTACAACACCTAATCCCCCTCCCCACTCCCCAACTCCTTGGAATCAATAAACTGTCAGAATTATGTAGTGCTGGCAGCTCACTGAGTATATCTGAGTGAGGTCCAAACCTGTAAATGTTGGACAGGTGGTGTGATTGCCAGACATACAGTCAAGATGAAAAATACGCCCGCTATCTGCTGTTCACATTCTTGTGCCAAGCTTGGTTTGCAAATTTTGAACACTGGAGATGGGAGTAATTCACATTTATAGAATAATATGCAATTGTTTTAAATCGCTTGTGACTTAAACACAACGTTACAAAAGTGTGACAGCCTAAATTATGATGGAACCAATTTTGTTTGGATTGAAACATCAATCTCTGTAATTAAGAATTGGTCAGTATGAAACTTTTAAAAATAGAAAAGAATGTTGGCAATATCAAGGAGCTGTTCACTGCAATTCAGACTCACACAATGACGAGGACTAAAATCAGGAGAATTGCTATATATGTCTCACCATACATTTTTAAAAAATACTAGATTATTTCTCAGAATGTTGATTTTCATTTGATTTTAGGTAAATTTGAGTACCTATTTTACTGTTTTTCTATAGAGCTGCAGGTTCAGAATGGGATTTATGTGATTGATACTCTACAGAGTAAGGGAAGCTCCTGTGAAAGAGAGGAAGATCCTCAGAGACTGGCCTATACGATAACTGTAATGTACTTGTTCCCTGAGAGAATTAGGGTATGGGATTATCAAAGGACAAAAAGACTGCTGGCCATGCATCCTGGAGTAGGAGATTGTCCAAACGGGAGAGGGAAGGGAAGTGTAAAGTGGTATTAGTAGGGAATTCAGGACCTTGGTGTGGGGCAATTAACACCCTTTGTAAGCTGGATCAAAAATCCCACATGATTTGGTGTCAAGGTGAGGGACATCTCAAGCCAGCTTGGATGCATTTTATTGAGGAAGGGGAAGAGTCAGATTGAGTCATTGCAATACAATGAAACCAAACATAAAGAAGATCATCAACAACATAACAGAGAATACCAGGAGCAAGGTACCAAATCAAAAAATTGGTTTTATGGTATCTGAACTGTTACACAAATCATGTGCAAATTGTGGGTGCAGGGATAATCAGATAAGAGATGTATACATGTGGCTGCTGAAGTGGTGTGCTAAAGTGGGTTTCCAGTTGAGACGGCTTGAGTGTCCACATTACAACAAGAACAAACTGTACTTTAGCTCTTACTAGGTTGTATGGCTGTTGCAGAATGTTTAAGTGGTGATCACAAGGACTCGAAAAGAATGAATGAGAGAGAGAGGGAGGCTCATGCATTTGAAAAGTTTGAATAGAAAATACAAGCATGGAAATTAGAATACCAGTTAAAATTTGTACTTTCAGCACTGCAGATGAAGGGAAAATTTAAGGTAAAATAATTAACGTGACTGAATTGTTTTTGCATGAATGTATAGAGTGTAAGAAACAAATTGAATTACAGGCTCAAATACAACTTATAAAGTATGATGTGACAGCTATTACTGAGATATGACAGCAAGACAGCGAGGAATGGAAATCAAATATTTGAGGTTAAAAAATCCCTCGGAAAGGTGAAGAAATTAGCAGTAGGAGGGGAGTGGCCTCAGTGTTTCAGCAAAATCACTTCAATGATGAAAGGATATAACAAGAGCAAGCGGGCAATGAGAATTTATGCATAGAATTGAAAAGGAAAAAATATTCATGGTCTATAGTGTAAGTTGTGTATAGAAGCCCTGACAGTAGTAACTTTAAATTAACATATAGTGAAGGCAACATAGTTTTGATGGGGAATTTTAACTTTCATGTAGATGTGAATAAGAAGATGAGTGAATGACAGACTGGTAGTGAATGTTTTAACTGTGTTTAAGATATTTTTGCAACAGTGTGCTCTGGTGGTGTCAAGAGGGCCAGGCATATTAGATTTAGTCATGAGCGAGATTTAGTTAAAAGTCTAATGATACGTGACTGTTTATCTCATAGCAGTCATGAAATGATTGATTTAACTTTGTCTTTGAAAGAGAGAAATGTAAAACAGCTACGGAGATTTGGATTTAATTGGGTCTAATGTGCAATAAAGAAGGATCCTCTTTGATGACACACTAGCATCAGTACTGGAACAGGAAAGCACTGGAACATGCTATAACCGAATTGAGCAGGCCTCCAGCAGAAAGGATGAATAGGGCGATCACAAGAACCGTACAAAAGTAAATGAGGGAGTGAAGTGGCATCTACAGTATGTGACTGTTTGTGTTAATGAGTGAAATGACAGAAAATCAGTGAAAGCCACTGTAAAGGAATTAACATGATGCATAACTAGTTTTATCTCCCAAGGAGAAAGAAGTCCGTTTGCCAAAAAAACACTGTAAAGACACAGAACCAGACAGCAGAACCTGATCAGCCTTTCTCCCTCTTTTTTTGCAACACAGTAAAAATAAAATCTTTAAAGTCTCTCAACATTGATCCCATTGGTTCCTGACCAGACTTTTTTGAATAACCAGTCCCAGTCTGTGCGAATAATCAATTCTTTACTGCAGTTTGTAGCTTAAACAAAAGATTTTGCAATTTACTAACAATGTACTAACCTCAGTAGAACAAAATTAAACAACAAAATAACCTAATTGGGCTGTGTTGTAAACCCAAAGACCTTTGTTTTCAGCCCCATTCATACAAAAGACAGAGGAACAGACATGGTTAAGGGATAAATAAGATAACAAAACTGTCCAGGGCATTTAAGTGGCTTTCAGGATTGTTTCTTGGTTAATTTCCTGAAGATGCTGATCAGGATCACCATTACAGTTCGCTTAGATAATGGCAGTACAGTTAAAACTTAGTTTTCAATTCACTGAATTGCTGAGAGCTGATTATGGGAGGTTAGGCAGGGAGCTTTCAAATCTTCATGCTATTGTATCAGCAGCCAGATTAATATTTCACAGAAAACACAGTCTAAAACCCAATTCAGGCTTTAACCACTCCCTGACATTCTGACCATCTCCTCCACAAGGTTCCAATTACCATTCAGCATCTGCTGGCTGCTTGGACATAATGTCTTTTACAGGCTTTCTGGAACAAATTCCCAAATATTGACCTTGTTAGTCGCCAAGGTCTGTTATCTGTTGATCAGGAACCAATCTGCAATTAACATCCAGGCCTGACCTCATGAATAAACAAAAGCTTATTTGCTTTGTTTTTCTTTTAACACAAACTGCTACTCACTGTCCTAAAGTCATGTAGACATTTCTAGTCACCTAGAAACACAGTTCCTTGTTCACACATCCAAATAATGATATATAAAAGAATAAAATAAACATAGTTAAAATCGGCGAGGTCTTTGACAGAGCTTACAATAGAGAAGGCAAGGGACTACATAAAAGTTAACAAATGAAATTGAACAAAATTAGCCAAAAGTCACAAAGACCCTGACGAAGCCAGAAGTATACAGAAAGGCTAAGGGCGATAAAAGATATCAAGAGTTATGGAAGGAAAAAAAATGAAAAGACATTTGCAAGAAATTTATTAGAATGAATAAAGCATGATGTTTCACCACATGTAGATACCTCCTTTGTCCTAAAACTTGCAGTTTCAGTATTTGAGCTCACAGCTAGACTGCTTCACCTTTAGAGATAATGGGAACTGCAGATGCTGGAGAATTCCAAGATAATAAAATGTGAGGCTGGATGAACACAGCAGGCCAAGCAGCATCTCAGGAGCACAAAAGCTGACGTTTCGGGCCTAGACCCTTCATCAGAGAGGGGGATGGGGGGAAGGGAACTTGTTTCTTCCTCTCCCTGCACTACCAGTGCTGGGGTGTCTGAGACAAAGAAAAATGAGCAAGGTTTGGCTTATTGAATCATAGAATCCCTACAATGCAGAAAGAGACCATTCAGTCCATCAATTCTATACCAATCCTCTGAAGAGCACTTTGCCCTTTTCCTGTAACTCCTACATTAGCCATGGCTATTCCACCCATCCTACATATCTTTGGACTGTGGGAGGAAACCAGAGCACCTGGCAACCCGCTCAGATATAGGTAGAGTGTGGAAACTCCACACAGACAGACAATTAAGATTGGAATTGAACCCAGGCCCCTGGTGCTGGAAGGTAGCAATGCTAACTGCTGAGCTACCATGCTGTTGCAATGAGAAGATGTAAGAAAAGTGCATGTTTTCATCCTTAACTTGGGGTGAGAGAAGCATAACATATCGGAATACCATCATGATTGTCCCTGAGCACTACAGTCTCAGTGATAGCTCTTCCTATGATGGCCAGCACCATTCAGTCCTTAGGATTAAGCTGTGCAGGGGTTTATCCCTCCTGTTTTTTCCCTGCTGCCTGCTTCCTGGAAGAAAGTGGATTGAATACATTGCTATTCAGGATGTTTGGTTGGTATGACTATCATGGCTGAATAGTTGAGGGTATTTGCAAGCTGAGTGTTCAGGATAATAAAATGTGAGGCTGGATGAACACAGCAGGCCAAGCAGCATCTCAGGAGCACAAAAGCTGACGTTTCGGGCCTAGACCCTTCATCAGAGAGTGTTCAGGATATGGTTTGCCACAGCACACATTGTGTGAAGATGAGGTAAAACAAATAAATGGTCTGTTTGGGTCTTGTTTGGTTGGGATTGTTGTCCAATGGGCCAATGGTGGAGCTAATAGTAAATGCTCTTGAGTATTTACCTGGTAGCTGTTTTGCTTTCTTGAGTACACAGGGCACCATTCTTTGTTAGCGATAGTAAGAACTGCTGATACTGGAGTCAAAGATAACACAGTGTGGAGCTGGATGAACACAGCAGGCCAAGCAGAACCAGAGGAACAGGAAAGCTGACGTTTTGGGTTGGGACCATTCTTCAGAATGGGGGAGGGGGAAGGGGGCTCTGAAATACATAGTGAGAGGAGCCCCCCTCTCATATCCACCTCCTTGACCTGCCCATCTTCTCTCCCACTAATCTGCTCCTCCCACCTTACTGACCAATCCCCACAGCTGCCTACATGCACTCTTCTATCACCGTTCCACCTACCTTCCCCAGCCCACCCCTCCTCTCTCTATTTATCTCGGAGCCCCCTTTCCCCTCCCCCATTTCTGAAGAAGGGTCCCGACCGAAATGCTGGCTTTCCTGCTCCTCTGATTCTGCCTGACTTGCTGTCTTCCTCCAGCTCTACACTGTGTCATCACCATTCTTTGGTACGCCTTTTTCACCTCCAGTGTGATGTCTGAAACTTTGATATGTGCTGTTGAACATACTCAACAGTAGCTGAATCTCCCACACTTTTGAAGACACTTCTGCCACAGCAGCCAAAATGCACCTTCGCTTTAAGTGGATCAGATAGCTTAAGGTAGCTTGAAGCACTCTTGAAATTTGGCCCTAGCTAATAATTGCAGACACTAAACAGTGTAGGAAGCAATGGTTTCAGTGTTAGCTGGCAGCACAGTCTAATGCACCACCTTTATCAAAATGAATCGGTGCAAATTAATGACTCTTGATAAATGCTACTCCTATTTCAAAACTTATCCAATATATTTTCCAGAATTTGACACACAGGATGAAAACAAAAGTCAAGCTGAGAAGTGAGGGAAATTATGATTAAAGTGAAAGAAAATGATTGAAAGAAAAGAATATTTGGTCTATCAACCTTGTTCCATATAAACCTAATGACTGACACATGACTTCACCTCCAGGAATCATGTACTGACTAGGAATAGAAAAGTTTTGAGACCATGTTAGAGGTTATGTGAGTTCATAAAGTCTTAACAAGTGAGGTAACCAGAGATAGAAAGCAATTTAGCCTGCCACTTCCACTGAGAATCAGTCCCAGTGAAGGGAAGAACAATTAACGCCACCTGAAATAACTTCACAGAGGCTGGTATCCTGTCACCAAATTGCCTTTTAATTATAATTGGAGAACCCTTGACACTGACCGAGCTCCTTCAGAGCCAACTCTCAGAGTGAACAGAACCTTTGACATTCCTATTCTTATCTGTTAGCCAGGGCTCCCTGATTGGACCAGATAAACTGCCCCAATCAGGGAACTCATATTCTATGAGATCGACCAGGCTGACCGCATTACAATTCCTACACAAACAAGGCAGTGTTATGAACTGGACCAGAGGCCCTCAAAATACTTTAAGAAGGTAGCCCGGACCCTAACTTTTTCATATTTTAAAGGTAAATGTAAAGTGCTGTGTTCCAGATACAATTCAACTGGTCAAACTACTCGACATTGAACAAAACACAATTTTTCCAAACACTTTGATTAAAATGCAACAAAGAAAGAAAGAACTTGCACTAAATTAATTTTGTTGGAGAACTTAACAGAGTAATCGATATGGTAACTTTTACTAATAAACTGTTCTAATATAGTAACAAGGGGAGGTGAGGACTTAATGGTATTATCACTGGACTGTTAATCCAGAGACCCAGATAAAATTCTGTGAGCCAAGATTCAAATTCTGCCATGGCAGATGGTGGAATCTGAATTCAGTAAGATATCTGGAATTAAGAGTCTAATGATGACCATGAATCTACTGTCGATTGCTGGGAAATATCCATCTGGTTCACTAATGTCCTTTAGGGAAGGAAACTGCCATCCTCACCTGGTCTGGCCTACATATGACTCCAGACCCACAGCAATGTGGTTGACTCTGAACTGCCCTCTGGGCAATTAGGGATGGGCAATAAATGCTGCCTAGCCAGTGACGCCCTTAACCCATGAATGAATAAAGGGGGACTAAATCCTGAAAATACATTCCTTGTTAAAAAGGCTAATTCAGAAAACAGATTTTCTCACCTGAAATGACCACAGTAGGAAGAGAAACCCCAGCTTCTAGCCACAACTGAGACAAGGGAAAAATATTTTCTACTTCTTCAAGACTCCAGAAAGCTTCTGCTGAACTTAAAAGCTAAACAAAAACCAGAAACTCTGCTTTATGTGAGCTGGCCATACCCATCCAGGTTGCTCCTATTGATGTAACCTTTGAAAAAAAACCAAAGGCCTCACAAACTGTTTATGTTATCACAGACTGCTTGGCAGTTCTCATTCAATCTCTCTCTTAAAAGAAGCTAGGACAAAAGATACCTCTCAAAGCCACAGCATTGTCACAACAGAAACAGACATTTGAAGAAAGCTGAACTTGTAAGAGGGTGGGCCTACCCTTCTGAGGACTTCAAATTTGATCTGCCCAGTCTAACTTATACTGTGAAGCAGTACTGAAATAGTTCTCAGAGTCTTGGTTCATCAATGCTAAATTCATTCCATCCCTGTCACACCACAGGTAATTTGATAATACCATTGATTCTGAGTCATAACGTTTGGTGTTCAAGTCCCACACCAGGGCTCAAGACCATTCCATCCAGTACTGGTAGCCAGGCCCCAGCATTTTCAGAATGTGGAATGAGGTGTTAAGCTGTGGTCCTTCTGCTTGCATTGAGCCAATATAAAAGATTCCATGGTATAATATTGAAGAGGAGCTGGGAAGTTTTCTGTTCTGGCCAATATTGGTCTCTTGGTCAACATCACAAAAAAGTTTTATCTGGTCATTAATGTGTTGACCTTTGAGCAAGTGTGTCTTGTGCAACTTACCTCATGACTTATGTCAGTGCAACTTGGAATGACTACATTTGAAAAGTACTTAATTAGCTCCATAGTGCTTTGAGACATCCAATGGCCATGCAAAATGCAAAGTAAATGCAAGTTTTTACTTTATCAAAGTTAGGAATGATACTTTGTACAACCATCCTAAAAATAGTTTATTGCTCAGTCTGTGACCTTGCTCTCCATTTCGCGTTAAATGTGAATCATCAACTGAGCCACTGTTGTAACTGATAATCGACGACAGGCTTCCTTTGCCCATCTTTGATTTGAAAAGTGAAGAATAAATGTTGACGAGGCCACTCAGATAAATCCAGAACTGTTCCTTCATTAATGTCATGGCTTCCTTCTTACTCATTTACTGGGAGACAGTGCATCAGTTTAATATTTTACGCAGAGCTTGACTGTTTTGATAGTACAACACTCATTACTGTGGAGATGCCAGCCTAGATAATGTGCTGAGCTCATGGACTCTACATTTGGTGGTTAGATTGGAGAAGTTTGAATATCATTTCCCTTCCCTCAGTGTGAAGTTGTTAGGTGACCAGAGGCAGTGCATGTAGCAGGCATGCCTTGCTGTCACATGGGACATGATAGAAGCAATTCACTTGGTCTGTGCCATGGGGACCCAGAAGCACACAGCTGAGCAGGTTTCAAGGTTTGTGTTGGTGTGCTGAATGATACACAACATTTCCAGTATAAGAGGAGTCTCTGCAATCACCTATCAGGTGAGAAGCTTAAGTTCACGGAGTCACTGATAGGGGAGGGAGGTGACACCATAGAAACTACTTTCTACCTCTCCTCTCTGTAATCAAGAAGTTCAACACAATGAGTTATAAGTTATACAATAGATTTCAACTTCTTTCGCCCAATTTCATTCCAATTTCAAATGACTCCAAAATCTGTTGGTGGGTTTTAAAAGTACCATAAACCCAATAGCGTATTGTTTAATATTAAATCTGGCTAATCAAATGATTTCATAACTTTTCTTTGTAAATTTGCTTTGCTATTTCATCTCTCATGTTGGAAACCAATGAGTCAAAAGTAAAGCCTGAATTTATTTTGCTTACTACCATGAAGTTGTCAGCTATTTAAACCTATTTTTGCTTATATTAATTTAATGCGTCATTGAACTTCTTTCATATAGGTGAGATATTAAAGCTGTTATCAGTCTCAATTACACTTATACTCAAGCATATATGCAGTTTAGTAATGAGAATTTTCAGACTTCATCCAAATTTGCCATCTAAAATAATTTATTTTATTGTCCTTGCATTGCAGTGAGCTGTGATACACTGGGAAGGCTTTCAGAATGTTGACCTCTGAAGGCCACTTTATGTTATGTTGAGGCAATTGATCTTCCAAATTTCTCATTCCCTGTAGCATGCACAAGCCATCTGCATTCAAGATTTCATCATCAACAGCAGCTTAAATTCACACTGCTCCTATCATGAAAGAAAGAGAGAGAGAGTGCTGGATTTACAGGGATTGTGGATTCGTGTGGATGAGTTTGCTTTGGAATTAAATCAACTAGTTTTGCCTGAAACTGTAAAAATAGTTGCGTATGTCAAATCCACATTTGTGTTCAATGAAAAGGCCAGTTCAAGTTGGAATATGCCATTTGATGGAAACATTGCATGATGTAAATTCTGCAAGAGGCTCCAAGGAAGAGCCGGAAGTGTTGGGTTGAAACATGGGAGGAAATCTTACTTGTCTGAATTGCCTGTGAGGCTCATCTTTGCAGTAATCAATTTGATTAAGCCCTCTTAATTTACTGGCCTCGTCAAAAGTAGCAAGTGAGAGGAAAGGGTGATTACAGACAGTCTTACCAAGTCTACAGGGGAAGTGAAAAAAGTGAGCTTCCTGAGTATGATTACAAAACTCTGAAGAAGCCTTCAAGGTACCATAAGATGAGGCAGCAACTTTTCGTAACAGTAAGGGCTGTCACTTGATTAATATTCAGCTCATGTCTTCAATCTATCTGCTTGTATTTGGGAGAAATGGAGTGCATTGCAGTGTCTCCTCAGTGGGATAGTTCTCCTCAGAGGCACATCCTTGTACAGTTGCTTCTTTTGAGAAGGACCTTGAACAAAGGGAATAAAGGCTGGCACTGAGAGGCAGATGACAGGCTTTATAACTCAGCCTCAATTTGTCGAGAAAGCTGAATATGCTTATCTCTGAGGTACATGAAGGGTACAAGTCATTAGCAGTTGTACACCCGTTTTAAACCCTACATGAACTTCATTTCATAGAGGGTTGTGTGGGGTGTTGAACAGATAACCAATCACTACTGTCCATTTTAAATTCACCAAATCAGAAAGTTGACAAAAACTGAAAGAACTGTGGATGCTGAAAATCAGGAACAAAAACAAAGTTGCTGGAAAAGGTCAGCAGATCTGGCAAAACCCTGAGAAAGTTTATGCTCGTTTCTGAAAGATGCATTAATCAAAGTTGAATGATATATTTTATAATGGATTTTTTTTTCTTTAACTTGTACCATGGAGAAGCCTTTCTAAAAAAAAAATTGCTGAACGTTTAAAGCGTTGGTATTCACAGTTCCCATGATGTTAAATGGAGAGAATCCAAAATAGTATGAAAACTGTCCAGCTTGATAAGGACAGTGAGTGACTTTTTTCTTTTTCATGTTCTCATCCACAAACACATTACAGCTACACACATTGCTGCAATTATACAGCTCTTATCACTTTTTAAAAAAAATTGTTCTTGATTTCTTGTAAGCCAGCCTTTACTGGTGTTATCTCGGAAGTTGTTATTATGTCTAACGGAAATTTTGTGTTCCCTGCAATGCTCCATTACAGAGAAAGGAGAATCAGTGACTGACGTAATGCTGATTGAAGCCTTTCCTCCCAAAGGAAAGATATGTTATTTGATTGCCAACTAGCTTCTTCTGTGATGGCACTGCTTCCGCGAATCAATCAATGCATCCTCTTATTCACTTTAGCATTGTAGACAATAATGCATAATTGGAATGGTTAAGAGCTAACATTTCTGATTGGCTGTAGCTGCTAAGATGCAACTTAAGATTTTTGCAACAGCTGTCACATCTATCCATATATGTTCATGCCTCCTGCTTCTCTAAGGATATGGATTAGCAGAGAGATTGGTGTAGAGTGGCGGGATCTTCTGCAAAGACACTGCTGCCACTAATGTGCACTGTCTGAGGTCTTGCTGCCAAAATAAAATGGGGGTCCATAAATGTAAATATAGTATTCCTCAATTCAGAAATTTCCTTGGTTTTGTTTGCCAAAACTCCAATGTTTGTTTGTTTCTTCATATGCTTTTGGACAAAACTGAACTGCTTTACTGACTGTATATACAAAGATATTTTTAATGGTTAGAATATGTTTCTGAAATAAAATAAAAACTTGTAGCTGGATTGTAGCAAATGTTTGGTTCAAGTGAGACAATTACAGTTAGCTGTGATCTGAGATTTTGGTACAACATTTTGCTTCTATCAGTCAGTCACTGAAGCATGCAGGACATTATAATGAAAAGTGATAATGGGAACTACAGATGCTGGAGAATCCAAGATAACAAAATGTGGAGCTGGATGAACACAGCAGGCCAAGCAGCATCTCAGGAGCACAAAAGCTGACGTTTCGGGCCTAGACCCTTCATCAGAGAGGGGGATGGGGAGAGGGAACTGGAATAAATAGGGAGAGAGGGGGAGGCGGACCAAAGATGGAGAGAAAAGAAGATAGGTGGAGAGGAGAGTATAGGTGGGGAGGTAGGGAGGGGATAGGTCAGTCCAGGGAAGACGGACAGGTCAAGGAAGTGGGATGAGGTTAGTAGGTAGGAAATGGAGGTGCGGCTTGGGGCGGGAGGAAGGGATGGGTGAGAGGAAGAACAGGTTAGGGAAGCTGGCTACCTACACCCCCTCCCTCCAACTGCATCCCAAAACCAGCCCAGCCTGTCTCCGCTTCCCTAACCTGTTCTTCCTCTCACCCATCCCTTCCTCCCACCGCAAGATGCACCTCCATTTCCTACCTACCACCTCATCCCGTATCCTTGACCTGTCCGTCTTCCCTGGACTGACCTATCCCCTCCCTACCTCCTCACCTATACTCTCCTCTCTACCTATCTTCTTTTCTCTCCATCTTCGGTCCGCCTCCCCTTCTCTTCCTATTTATTCCAGTTCCCTCTCCCCATCCCCCTCTCTGATGAAGGGTCTAGGCCCGAAACGTCAGCTTTTGTGCTCCTGAGATGCTGCTTGGCCTGCTGTGTTCATCCAGCTCCGCACTTTATTATCTATAATAATGAAAATACTGGTTCTTTGAAACAACCATACAATTAGTTCCATTCCCCTGTGCTTTATCCATATCCCTGCTTAAGGTGAGAGGTGAGGCATTTAAAAAAAGACCTGAAGGGCAATTTTTTTGTGTGGAATGAACTTGCTGAGTAAGTGGTGGTTGTGGGTACAATTACTACGTTTAAAAGATATTTAAATAGGTACATGAATAGGGAAGGGTTGGAGGGATATGGGCCAGGAGCAGGTAGGTGGGACTGGTTTAGATTGGGATTATGCTCTGCATGGATCAATTGGATCGAAGGGTCTGTTTCCATGCTGGACGACTCTATGATTCTATAATATATTCAGTTAAAAAGTTCCTATGGATCTACTTCCCTTGCTTCCACAATAGAACTCATAATAACTAGCTGTGTAAATAACAATAATAATAAAAATAAAATTCCCTTTGTTTCACAACTGGAGCTTTTTCCTGTATCTTTAATGTGTGCTTTGCTTCCAAGAAGAACTACTCCAGCTTCTGAACTGTATCCACATAACTGGTCCCTTAGGCCTAGTAGCATTCTAGTAAATATCTTCTATACCCTTTCCAAAGCTTTGACATCCATCTTAGAGTGTTGTGCTCCGAATTGAGCACACTGTTTGAGTGGAGGCTGAGCCATTGTTTTGTACAACTTACTTCCTCTCGTCTTCTGTCCTCAATTCATAAAACTAAGGACCCTGGAGTAGTGTGTGCAGTTCTGTTTCTTACCTAACGAAGGATATACTTGTCATAGTGGAAATACAGTGGAGGCTCACCAGACTAGTTTCTGGGATGATGGGACTGTACTGTAGGACACTTTGATGAGACAGGGGCTGTATTATATAGACTGTTTAAGAGAGAGAAGCAATCTCATTCAAACTTCTTACAGCGACAGACAGGGTGAATGCAGAAATGATGTGTCACGTCTGGTTGGGATCAGAACTAATTCCACAGTTTTAGAACAGGGTCTGGCTTGTGGAGAAATTTATTCAGTTAGAGGGTAAGGAATATTTGGAATTTTACAACCTGCAGGGCTCTGGAAGTTTAGTTATTGAATATGTTCAAGGCAGAGATCGATAGAGTTTAGGATACCAATGACATCAAAGAATATGAGGATTATGAATAAGTGACAATGAGGTAGATGATTAGCCATGATCATTCTGCTCTATTGTTTCTATGACTCATTTTTTAAAAAAATTGTCTTCTCATCCTGTTCCATTACTGTCAAATATTTGTGTACATACACCTCCTGGGCTCTTCTAAACTCCTTTAAATTCAAGTATTAAGACCTATTATCCTTCCCCAAATTGCAAGACTTCACACTTCTCCCCTCAAATTTAACTTGGCTTTTGACCTCCTGAGGTCTGGCACCATCTTCCATGTTGTTTAGTTCTTTTCCAAATTACAAATTCTCAATGTTTTTCAAAGTAATTTATTCACTTTATAATCATATCCTATATACACATGTCTAGGTCATTAATGCTAGTCTGAAAAAAAAACATGAATGGTGCGGGTAGAAATTAGGTGCAAATGTAATTCGCAAGAAATGGGCATAATTAAAGGCCCCAATGAAAGAAGGATTATTTAAAATTCTGAAGAACCTTGAAAGATATTGCAACTCTTTAGCTACCACAGCCTGGTCTGAAGAAGCAGGAATATAACCTGATGACAAGAATGAAAGAAATGAAAACTGCATGTGCAGCCCTAAAACTGTCAGTAAGGTCGAGAGTTCTTCAGCTTTTGCTGCTGCTGTAGTTGAGGTAGTGCTACATGGGGCGGCACGGTGGCTCAGTGGTTAGCACTGCAGCCTCACAGCACCAGGGGCCCAGGTTCGATTCCCGTCTTGGGTAACTGTCTGTGCGGAGTTTGCACATTCTCCCCGTGTCTGCGTGGATTTCCTCCGGGTGCTCCGGATTCCTTCCCCAGTCCAAAGATGTGCAGGTCAGGTGGATTGGCCATGCTAAGTTGCCCGTAGTGTTCAGGGGTGTGTGGGTTATAGGAGCTGGGTCTGGGTGGGATGCTCCAAGGGCAGTGTGGACTTGTTGGGCCGAAGGGCCTGTTTCCACACTGTAGGGAATCTAATCTAATCTAAATTCATAGCATCATCACTACCCAGTCACATTTCATTGAAGGAGAAGGAGACAGTCGCAGCCCTAGTCAGTTAAGCCACCAGTTCTGTCAGCCGCATGGCATATGTTACCACCAGGTGTCCTTACACCATTTGGCACCGTTGTGCAACTGACTTTTTGCTGACTTGGATCCTGTTAAGGTGAGAGAGACTTGAATTTGTATCATATCTTTCACTGCTTCAGACTTTGCAGCCAGTTAACTATTTTTGGAATGCAGTCATTATTATGGTGTAGGGGATTGTCAATTTGCACACAGGAAGGCCTGTCAGTGGGTGCAAGGATTTTGATGCCAAGTTAACTCTCATTTCCTTATTGCATTGCTTGTAGAAATTATATTTGTACTACACTCTTTTAAATGATTTCTGCATACAGTGAGCACAACCTGCGCTGGTTACTGCTTGCAAGGATCAACAGGGAGTTTAATATAATGAGTGGAATCTAGTAGAACTACAGAATCCCAGAATCTAATTGCTTCACCATTTTAAAAATGCTGGTTGATGGCTAAATATTGAGCAAGATACCCAGGGGAATTCCTTTACTTTTCTTTGAAATAGTATGATGAAATCTTTTGCTTCTATCAGAGGGGGCAGACCGGCCTCAACATAACATTGAAGTCTGAAAAGTGATACTTCTCAGTCTCTCATTGTTGTACCTGAATGTCAGTGTCGGCCGGGATTATGTACTCTGGTTCCTTACATGAGGCTAAAATGGAAAAAAATCTTTTGATTTAAAGCCTATAGTGCTGCCAACTAAGACACAACTGATAGACAACTGCAGGATTCCCATCCCGACCGCCGCCCCCTCATCCCGACCTTCATCAGGATTGATATTGCATATGGATATCCAACAATGGAGCCTGTTTTGTGGGCCCAATACAAACCTCATCACACATCCATATCCTGTAAAACACAGTATTCTTCAACTTATCTTAAACAATGTTGGAACCCATCAACTTACTTTCATATGTACGTGAACATTTCTTCTGAAATAACTGCGCAGAGGCTGGTATCCCTTCACCAAGTCATCCGGTTTATAAATGTCACAGTTTTGCCTGGGGTCCTGTATAAAAAGAAAACATTGTATTTGCAGGGTGGTAATACGGACAGTAAGAGAACAGAGCAAGGCATGGAGAAAGAAAAGGTTTAGAGTGTAATAAGCTCAAAGTTTCAGAAAATGCTCAGGTGAGATTGAGGCAGACAATATTTCAGAAGGGTTGTAGGTTTGTGCACTGCCAGATTCTTCCTGAGTCAGCAGCTGGCAGAATGGATGGCATAAATGTTTGGTAAGAAATGACCAAAATGAATTTGGCATTGCAGCCTTTAGCTGAGTGAAATTCTGGTTCATTTGTAATTTCATAGTAATCAGGCAAATCCAGTTGCACAGCTTTAGTCATGGAGATTAGTCTTGGAATTAACCTGATCCTGCCTAACTCCAGGAAAAATTTCTAAGACTCAGTGGAATTTCCCCTTGACTATTGATTGATCGTGTTGTGAAATTCTAGAAAATAAAGCAAACATGAAATTAACTTTGCACAACTTGGGCCCATTATATTTCCACAGTTGAAGTTTTGGATTATAACAGGACAAAAGCCATTGTCTAGAGATTTTTTTTTAGCGTGTTCAGTTATCCAACTAGCTTAATTGACAGACTTAACTGCTTTTGCTATAAGCTTTTTCTATTGTTCTGTGCAGGAAACAAAATTCCTCTAAAATTATACTTCACTTTTAGTGTCTTTTTTTAATGTTGAGTATCTCAATTGATATATTACTAATTGATTGTCGCAGTATAATTATCTCCAAAATATGCAGACAATGCCTAGTTTTACCTCCGCAATCCCATCTTCTATTTGAGGGTTTTAATGGGTTTGGGGATCACAATGTGTTTTTTTCAGGCACCATTATGGTAAATGCAGTGCTGCATTCTCATGACAATGATTTCTGTGTATTGCTCCACTCCTTGCACACATCAGCAATATGAGGGTTAGTGATAATATTCATAACATGTACTACCTTAAAGATAAAGATTCGTAAAAGGGAAGGGTATTGTGGCTAGAGCAGGTGCTGGAAGCTATTCTACAAGTAAGTTTGGTCTGGGAAAAAGTGAAGAATGGCTGGCTATGTGACAGGACAGGATCCCAGGGTTTTAGATACTGTGCAGAATGTCTTGGTGTGGAACATAGGAAGGCGGACAGATGGTGGGTAATTGATACATCAGGCCTTCCAAACACATGAAGAGAATGTAGATAAGGAGGTATATATGTGCAGATGTCATTATAGGAATTAACCTAAAAATGCTAGGTGTGTTTCTAGAAGGAGGTCAATTGTCTCACTCAAGTAGCCTAGGCTAGAAAACTCATCTTAAATAACAAATTGTACCAGCTACATCACTGAATTTACCCACTGCTCAATCCACTATTTATGCATCACTCACCTAGCAACAATCTCTATCAGAAAGGACTAATACCTAATATTCATAGCTTCAGCTCACCTTCCTATACTTAAGCACTGTCAAAGTTTCAATCCTATACTTTGAAGCTCATTTAGCTCTGCCAGTTATTCAACCATGACAACTATGTCACCTAAACAGATGGCACAACATTTGCTGACACACTTCTCTCTTGTAGGAAAGGTGATGGCATGGAATTGGAGGCAACAGGAACTAATTGGAGAAGGAAAAGGATGACTGGATTGTGGTGTGAGGCCAGATCGCATTGTTGTCATTCATTTACCTCCGCCACCATTGCCAGTATTTAACACAAGGTTAGGGTTCTTTGAGGTAGCTGGCTGGAACCAATCTTATTTTATCTATTGTGTGTCTCGGGTTTATTTGATGATCATTGGGAGAGGATACACCAGTGTAGGGGTTTTATAGAAGAGGCACTTACCTTAGTTAGTAAGATTTCGGAAATGACTGCCAGACTACTCAGACCTCTTGGCATCATGGTAGCCCACAAACCCACCAACACACTAAAACAGCAGCTAATGAACTTAAAAGACCCTATACAGACAACAAGCAAAACAAACGTCATTTACAAAATACCTTGCAAGAACTGTGACAAACACTACATTGGCCAAACTGGCAGAAAGCTAGCCACCAGAATACATGAACATCAACTAGCCACAAAACAACATGACCCACTATCACTCATATCCTTACATACAGATGAGGAAGGACACCACTTTGATTGGGACAACACATCCATCCTAGGACAAACCAAACAGAGACACGCACAAGAATTCCTAGAAGCATAGCATTCCAACCAGAACTCCATCAACAAACACATTGATTTGGAGCCCATCTACCACCCTCTGAGAAAAAGAACAGGAAATTACATCACCAGTGCAGGAAATGACATCACCAACCCAAGGAAACCTAAACAGATAAATAGAAAGCGGGGCATAACACCAGCGCTTCACCGGAGGCTCACTGATGATGTTACCTAGAATGGTGACAAAACGTATGAAAACGAACCTTCCAGCTCAGTGAAAAAACCCACATCCAGAACCTCAAACTGAGCTACAAATCTTCTCAAAACTCGCTAGTTAATAAGATTTTTCATGATCGCAATACATTCAATGAGATTACTGATCAGACTCTTAGGTCTCTTGGGAGTTATACAGAATGCATATGCTTCCTAAGAAGGCTAGAACAGAAATTTTTGCCACCACCAAATGAGTGAGTGTAACATTGTTGGCTTTCGTGGGGCTTGTCTGAGCCATTAACTTATACATGCTTAGTTCCATGGGGGCAATAGTCCTCACTGATTTGTAAAGGGTTACTGAATGAGATGATACCATTGTGTTGGTTGCACACTGCGCGAGTCATTGAATTTAATTAAGACAAAGAATATTAGGTTCTTGATTAATAAGAGGATCAAAGATTACAGGGAGAAGCTGGGAGCATTGGGTTGAGAAGCATATCAGCCAGTATCGAATGGCAGATTACACTCGCTGGGCTGAATGGGCTGCTTCTATAATGTTACGTAGTTATAGCACAAGCCTGCAGTAGCCAAAGAAAATGGAAGCGATAGTACTGGTGCCATCTTTTCAAATGTCATGGTCACATACTAAGTGCTGGAGAGGATTCAGATGATGATGGGCCATATTACAGGACAAGATTGATGGGTGTATGCACAGAAATACTTGGGCTATGCAAAGCCTGTCAAAAAGTCTACGTTCAAAATCAAGGAGCATGGAAGACCTCATACCTACTTGACACAGGGCTGCCTTTCCTCGAAAATAGGTGTAAGGAGCATGGAAGACCCCGCAATTACCTGACGCAGGACTGCCTGTCCTAGAAAATAGGTGTTAGGCCAACATGTTGGCATCCCCCCCCAGGACAATAGATATACTGTCAGACAGTGTGGTTGACTCCAACAAGACCAAAACTATCCTTTTCTCTTTGAACCAGAAAGTACACTCTCATCCTTTTCAAACTACAAAGCCGCTGGCAAAATTGACTGTAAAATGGATAATTTTGATTCCGAAAGGTGAGCTAGAAATATTACTTCTAATTCACTATGAAGACTACCTATCCCAACCCCTGATATATTTCCCACTCCCATCCTTGACTTATCCCAAAATGCTGCTGAAATTTTATTTTATATTTTGGTGGCCTCCAGTCTTGGCATTTTCCTGCACCGTTTTCGAAACTTCTTGAGCTCTTCCTGATAAAACTCTAAGTGACACAGATCTCTGATGCCCTGGCTCCATGCTTAGAAAGCACAATGGTATAACACCCCAGTCCTCACTGGCCTACATCATTAATTACCCTCCTGCACAATGATTTCACTCGTTTGCCCCCATCTAAAGTTTCATTTAGTGTGTCAGGTTTTGACATTTCTGCAATCAAGTCTTGTCCCATAATTTGCTTTTATATTGTGCTCTGTTTTGTTCAAATTGCTGTGCTTGACCTTTGTCTGTGTTGCACCTGCAATGGCAGACCCTTCAATTATTACAGAAGAAATAAACAATGGAATAGTTATAACAGCAGTGGGATGATGCCTTTGAGGTCAAACATAAAGACTGGCTAGAATTAAAGAGCAATATGCTAGCAAATAGTTGGAAGGTGACAGAGGAACACATTTCTTGGCAGTTTACAGAAATGTGCAAGAACTGAAGGATATTGATAATCGGGACTTCAAATATCCAAACATAGACAACAGTTACAAAGCTGTAATTGGCAAAGGTGGGAAGAATACTTGAAATATTTACAACAGAATGTGTTTGTACAGTATTCTGCCAGCCCAATGAGATGGTGTGGAGGTTTCAGCGTTGGGCTCGGGTGAACAAAGTTGGAAGTCACATGACACCAGATTATAGTCCAACAGGTTTATTTTAATGTGGTTGGGGTGGAAGCTAGAGAAGTGCAGCATCATGAGGGTATCCATGGGCTTGCATTAGAGTGAGGTACTGAGGTCTCTGTCCTTGATGGAGATATGTGTGTCTGATTGATTCTAAAGAACAGTCCCTGGTTATTCCGATGGAGGGATAAAACTTGTTGATACCATTATGCAGTCGTTTCAGTGATTCCTCGCCATGAGTCCAAAGGAAGAAAGTGTCTTTAATTTATCTGGTGCATAGCATTGGTCAGAGGCCCTGTGCAGCAGAGAACTCTTGTTTGAATTTGTGCATGAAAATGTTGACATACTGGAGTGTAAATGTGGTTCCCATGGCTGTTCCATGTGCCTGGATGAAGAACTGCTTGTTGAGGGTGAAGACATTGTGATCGAGGATGAAGCAGATGAGTTGTAGAATGGTGTCTGGAAATTGACAAGTTGGTATTGAGTACTGAGGCTGCTGCAGTGATGCCGTTGGGGGATGCCGTTGTAAAGGGCCAAAATGTTCATTGTGACGAGGAATGTTCCTGATTCGATTGGTCCGTGGGTGCTGAGTTTGAGTAAGCAATCTGTGGTCCACAACACAAGCGGGAGCGTTGATCAAAGGCCTACAGGTGGGTGAGTCTCTGGTTTAAAGATTAGAATCTACCTACCCTGACCGGTGGAGCCCTCCATTCCTGTTCCAGCAGCAGAAAGAGCGGGAGCTCTAACCGAGAAGGACTCTCGTATGTTGTTAAGGTAAGGCTTTTCAATTTATATCCTTGTGTATTGTGTAATTGATTAAAAGTTTAATTGCTTAATTGAAAAAGAGTGTAGCAGAGAAGTACTAGAAACATGTAATACATAAATTGTGAAAGTTAACTAAATAAGTAGTAATGGCTGGACAGGTGATGTGCTGTGGCTGTATGATGTGGGAGCTGGCTGATCTCATTGTACACGGCAGTGACCACATCTGCAGCAAGTGTTGGTTGCTGGAAGAACTCCGGATCAGAGTAAAGGATCTGGAATCTGAGCTTCAAACTCTGTGACACATCCGGGACGGGGAGAGTTACCTGGACACTTTGTTTCAGGAGGCAGTCACACCCGGTAGATTAAATAACTCTAATTCAGAAAGTGTTCAGGGACAAGGTGTGACTGTAAGTGAGGCAGGCAGGAGGATTCAGAGTTCAGGAGTGCAGGAACAGCCCTTAACCTTGACCAACAGGTCTGAGATTCTTGCTCCCTGTATGGATGAGGGAAAGGACTCAAGAGTGGGGAGCAAAAAGACAGGTAGTTGTTACAGGGGATTCTATAATTAGGGGGACAGATAGTATCCTATGCAAGCCGGATTGGGACTCCCGCATGGTGTGTTGCCTGCCCGGCGCCAGGCTGCGGGACATCTCCGAACGAGTTGAAAGGATATTGGAGCGGGAGGGGGAGGATCCAGTTGTTGTGGTCCATGTTGGGACTAACAACATAGGCAAAGCTCGGGTAGAGGACCTGTTCAGGGATTATGAAGCACTAGGAAAGAAATTGAAGTACAGGTCCTCAAGGGTCATAATCTCTGGATTACTGCATGAGCCACGTGCTAATTGGCATAAGGAAAAGAAAGTTAGGGAAGTAAACACGTGGCTAAGGGATTGGTGTGGGAAAGAGGGATTCCATTTCATGGGGCATTGGCATCAGTTTTGGAACCGGGGGGATCTGTACCGTTGGGACGGTCTCCACCTGAACCGATCTGGAACCAGTGTTCTAGTGAAAAGGATAAATAGGGTGGTTAGTAGGACTTTAAACTTCTGAGTTGGGGAGGAGGGAAAGTGAAAGAGACAGGGAGTATGGAGTTAAATGGAAAGATAATCAACAGGATAGCATGTGTACAGGTGGATTTAAGCTCGAGGCAGACTAGGAAATCTGCAAAAAGGAAGGATAGCTTAAGCTGTCGTAGGATTTCCAATTTCTCCAATAATGATAAGAAAGTTAGCATTAAGGCACTTTATCTAAATGCTCGTAGTATTCACAGCAAAGTAGATGAATTAACAGCACAAATCCGCTTAAATGATTATGATGTGGTAGGCATCACAGAGACATGGTTTCAGGGAGTTCAGGACTGGCAGTTAAACATCCAAGGATTCACAACATATCGAAAAGACAGGGAGGTGGGCAGAGGTGGTGGGGTTGCCTTGTTAGTTAAGGATGTAATAAAATCTACAGCACTGAATGACATAGGGTCAAAGGATGTGGAGTCTGTGTGGGTGGAGTTGAGAAACCACAAAGGCAAAAAAACTATAATGGGAGTTATGTACAGATCTCCTAACAGTGATCAGGACCAGGGGCGCAAGATGCACCGAGAAATAGATAGGACATGTCAGAAAGGCAAGGTCACAGTGATCATGGGGGCTTCAATATGCAGGTGGACTGGGTGAATGTTGCCGGTGGATCTAAAGAAAGGAAATTCATGGAATATTTGCAGGATGGCTTTTTGGAACAGCTTGTGATGTAGCCCACAAGGGAGCAGGCTATTCTGGACTTAGTGCTATGTAATGAGCCAGACTTTATAAAAAACCTTAAAGTAAGGGAACATTTAGGAGGCAGCGATCATAGTCTGCAGTTTGAAAGAGAGAATGCAAAATCGGATGTAATGGTGTTACAGTGAAATAAAGGTAATTACAGGGGCATGAGAGAGGAATTGACGAAAATCGACTGGAAGCAAAGCCTAGCGGGGAAGACAGTAGAGCAACAATGGCAGGATTTTCTGGGTGTAATTGAGGACACAGTACAGAGGTTCATCCCAAAGAAAAGAAAGATTATCTGGGGTGGGATTAGACAGCCATGGCTGACAAAGGAAGTCAGGAAATATATCAAAGAAAAAGAGACAGCCTATAAAGTGGCCAAGAGCACTGGGAAATCAGAAGATTGGGAAGGCTACAAAAACAAACAGAGGATAAGAAAGAGAGAAACAAGGAAGGAGAGGATCAAATATGAAGGTAGGCCAGCTAGTAATATTAGAAATGATAGTAAAAGCTTCTTTCAATACATAAGAAACAAACGAGAGGCAAAAGTAGACATTGGGCTGTTCCAAATTGATGCTGGAAGGCTAGCGATGGGAGATAAGGAAATATCTGAAGAACTTAAGAAGTACTTTGTGTCAGTATTCACAGTGGAAGATATGAGTAGTATGCCAACAATTAGAGACAGTCAGGGGGCAGAGTTGAGTATAGTAGGCATTACAAAAGAGAAAGTGCTAGAAAAGCTAAAAGGTGTAAAAATTGATAAATCTCCTGGTCCCAATGGACTACATCCTAGAGTTCTGAGGGAGGTGGCTGAGGAAATAGCAGAGGCTTTGGTTGTGATCTTTCAAAAGTCGCTGGAGTCAGGGAAAGTCCCAGATGATTGGAAAATTGCTGTTGTAACCCCCTTGTTTAAGAAAGGATCAAGGCAAAAGATGGAAAATTATACGCCGATTAGCCTAACCTCGGTAGTTGGTAAAATTTTAGAATCCATCATCAAGGATGAGATTTCTAAATTCCTGGAAGTGCAGGGTCAGATTAGAACAAGTCAGCATGGATTTAGTAGGGGAAGTATGTTAGACCAGGGAAACTCAGTAGATGTTATCTATCTAGACTTCCAAAAGGCCTTCGATACAGTGCCTCACGGGAGGCTGCTGAGCAAGGTGAGGGCCCATGGTGTTTGAGATGAGTTACTGGCTTGGATTGAGGATTGGCTGTCTGACAGAGGGCAGAGAGTTGGGATAAAAGGCTCTTTTCCAGAATGGCAACCGGTGACGAGTGGAGTCCCGCAGGGCTCACCTGATATATTAATGATCTGGATGAAGGTACTGGGGGCATTCTGGCGAAGTTTGCTGATCATACAAAGATGGGTGGACAGGCAGGTAGGACTGAGGAGGTGGGGAAGCTGCAGAAAGATTTAGACAGTTTAGGAGAGTGGTGCAGAAATGGCTGATGAAATTCAATGTGAGTAAATGTGAGGTTTTGCACTTTGGAAAAAAGAATACAGACATGGACTATTTTCTAAATGGTGAGAAAATTCGTAAAGCAGAAGTACAAAGGGATCTGGGAGTGCTAGCCCAGGATTCTCTAAAGGTTAACTTGCAGGTTGAGTCTGTGATTAAGAAAGTGAATGTAATGTTGTTGTTTATCTCAAGAGGGTTGGAATATAAAAGCAACGATGTGCTTCTGAGGCTTTATAAAGTTCTAGTTTGGCCCCATTTAGAATACTGTGTCCAATTTTGGGCGCCGCACCTCAGGAAGGACATACAAGCTCTGGAGCGTGTCCAGCGGAGATTCACACGGTTGATCCCTGGAATGGTAGGTTTAATGTGCGATGAACGGCTAAGGATCCTGGGATTGTATTCATTAGAGCTTAGAAGGTTGAGGGAAGATCTAATAGAAACTTACAAGATAATGTATGGCTTAGAAGGGGTGGACGCTGGGAAGTTGTTTCCATTAGGCGGGGAGACTAGGACCCGTGGGCACAGCCTTAAAATTAGAGGGGGTAAATTTAAAATGGAAATGAGACGATATTTCTTCAGTCAGAGAGTGGTGGGCTTGTGGAATTCATTGCCATGGAGTACAGTGGAGGCCGGGACGTTAGATGCCTTCAAGGCAGAGATCGACAAATTCTTGATCTCACAAGGAATCAAGGGCTACGAGGAGAGTGCAGGAAGTGGAGTTGAAATGCCCATCAGCCATGATTTAAATGGCAGAGTGGACTTGATGGGCCGAATGGCTTTATTTCTACTCCTATGTGTTATGGTCTTATGGTCTTAAGCTTAGGTTCCCTGTATGATAGGTTTCAAGATGCCCTCAACATAGCCAGAGAGGGTGTCACACAGGGTCCCATTGCTTAATGCAACAGGATATCCAGGTCCAGGTGTGTTGGCTTTGTGTACCTTCGGAAGGTAGTAGAAGTTCCATACGTGAGAAGTACACTGGATGAGAGTGCACAGGGTACTCGGAAGCTCTGGATCAAAAGTCTTGATCAGTGTGTTGAGTTCACGGGTGTGTTTATTGGTCAAATAGATAGAACGTTGTCTGCAGTATTCCTAGTTGTTCAGTTGCCAGTATACTTCCTTGCAGTAATCTGCTCTATTCTGTGTGGCAATGGCTCCTCCTTTGTCTGCTGCTTTGATGACAATGTTGCAACTGGTCTTGAGAGCATGAATGGCATTGCATTGTGCTTAGGTGACGTCTTATGCTCCTTTGTGAGTGCAGTTGATGAGCCTGCCATTTATGTATTCCCTGACAGCTTGAGCATACATGTCAAGTCCACGGCTACGGCCCTCCAGAGGGGTCCAATTCAACTCCTTCTTTGGCTGTTCCACCACAGATCTTTTGTAGGTTGTCTCACTGGGTTTGTTGCTGACATCTTCGAAGAATTCCAGAGAGAGAGAGAAAATGTGTACGTGTGTGTGTGTGTGTGTGTGTGTGTGTGTGTGTGTGTGTGTGTGTGTGTGTGTGTGTGTGTGTGTGTGTGTGTGTGTGTGTGAATTCTTACTGACACCTGAAGAAGGAGCAAGACTCCAAAAGCTTGTGTCTTTAAATAAACCTGTTGGTCTATAACCTAGTGTTCTGTGATCTTTGACCAGGTTTATTTGAAGTCACAAGCTTAGGCAGCGCTGCTCCTTTGTCAGGTGATGAAGGAGTAGGACTCTGAAAGCTCGTGATTTCAAATAAATGAGTTGGACTATAATCTGGTGTCCTGGGACTTCTGATTTACCCCAAATGAGAAGGGAAGTAGTGCTTAGTTTTGGGAATAAACTGGAGCATATTTAAATGGATGAGTGCTTGCAGAACAGTTCTTTTAATATCATAAAATTGAGGCTAGTGTTGGAAGATTCCTTGTACAATCAACAATAAAATATTTTTGACTGGAAGAGGACTAACTTCAGTCTGTTGATAGAAGATTGTCCAAGGTGGATTTGAATCAAAGGTGGCAAGGCAAAACAGTGATTGAATGGGGGAGACCTTCAAAGAGATGATATTTCACATACAGATTAGATAGATTTCTGAGAGAGAGAGGGAAGGACATTCAAATTTAATTTCTCAGAGTGACTGAAGTTGTTAAAATGAGATAGACCAAGTACAGGTGATGGGGGGTGAATTGACTCCACTTTTTTCAACCTCCTTGGTTAGCTGCAACAAAATTTATTTTCCTTTTCATGCAAGGTGATTTTAAACTGTAGTTTCATGTGCCTCTTGTATCAGTAAGGAGCCAACTGCAAGGTTTTTTTTAATGTAAAAAAAAATTTTGTTATTTGTTAACAAGGAAAGTAATAAAGATGTGATGTGAACAGTACATGTGCAAAAATATAAAGTTAACGAGCAATAGGACCTAATTCATAAAAAAAGTCAAAGAATATGCAGTTTAAAGCCCATAAAGTGTCCTTTTAGTGGAAAGTTTTAACCTGAGAGTATAATTGTTTGAGTGACGTCTTATATCCTCAGTACAGCATATTCTTGAATTGTTGTTTGAGCTCATGACATTCTGATGTTTGTTTTACATTAATATTCTCCCTAAATGCTTTGACTCTTGGAAGTCTGTGAGGGATATTTGTCCAATTCTTCAAGTCACAATTCCATTTTTTCTGATCTGCTAGAAGCAGCTCCGTGCACAGCTGGCCTGTATATTTTAGCGTTGAATTCCAGTGTCCAATTGTGTCTAATTGTAGACAAAATCTTTCACCTTCAGTGTTTAAAACTTAATGTGGAGAGACAAGCAGGTGAAAGTGGGCAGCACAAGTGTTAATTTTGGTGGAGGCATCTTGAACGAGTGAGGAGGCAGCTGAGAGAGCATTCAGGATGAGCGGAGTGGGGTGTTGGAGTGGCTGTGAATGAGTCGGGGAAGATGCTGCAAGCAATAGTGAGCAAAGTAGAGCATGAGACTTGGTAGGAGATAAGGGCAGTGGCTGAGATAGTGTGAGTGTGAGATATCAAAGAGAAGATGGTGCCACTTATGCCGGTGAAGTGGGAAAGGTCATTGACCTTCCTACAATACTGTGCATTCCATTCACAGTTTGCTGGATGGCTGGTTTGTGAAACAGAGTGATGCCAACAGCGCAGGTTCAATCTACTGATGTCACTATAGAGGTCCAGTCTTCTCAACCTTGACCATCAGTTGACCCCGAGGTTGAGCCACCACCAGTCATGTCTCTATCTCACTCTCTCTCTCTCTCATGAGAGAGCAATACTATAGCCCTCTGGGAATATAGTGACTTTTACTATGCAGTAAATCCACGAGTGGTTTTCTCCACTATCAGGATGTTGGCACCAAGTCAAATAAAAAGATGATACTTCAGTGCTGGTGTGATGCCAAGTACATCCCATTTATTGATAGACTGTATCAGATAACATGACTTATTGAGCATTTGCAGTCAGACATTCATGTCCAAACAGCCCAACTTGAAAACTGCAGAAAAGCATATCCAGCATTAATTGTGATTCTGTCATTGGAAACTATTTATGAAACTATTTGGGCTGTGCTAAAGGTTACACCAGAAATCAACTTAAGATCATTTGTTGGGCCTACAGCCTGATGGATGTTTGCATGTGCTAGAAACTGCACACATTAATAGCCAAGATCCTGTTTAATGTAGGGAGAAGAATTGGTACATACGTTGATTCTTTTTTAAAAAAGCGCTCAGGGAGACAGCCTAGTTCTGCTGCATTCCCAGTGGCAATAGCCTGACCAATCAGAATCTACTGGCCTGCTCTGAGAATTAAGATTGACAGTTAACTGTTTTTGGTGTATCTATATGCCAATTATGGCCCAATTAGCAGCCTGTTCTCACTCTGTGTTAAATGGCATCTCTATTTCAAGTCGATTTCTTATGTCGTAGCTCTGGTGAGTGTAAGATGAAAGGCTTCCACATGTAGCCTCCTTCTATCAATGTTTAAGTTCTGCAATACCAAACATTTATTTGTAAGCCCATAAGAACAAAAATGGTATCGAGAGGAAGAGAGGCACGGATTGAGGGTTAAAGAATAGATAATCTTGTGGAGGTAGAGCAGGCTTCTCCAATAGGAAGAAGACATGGTTTTATCCTTCCTGTGCAATGCTGCCCCTTGAAAGAGGCAGTAAGGGATGGCAGAATGGGCTAACTGGTGCAGTGGGGTATTGGACCAGCGAGTGAAGAAGAGTATATGAGGGATGGAGGGACAGATAATGATTGATCAAATATGAGCTGGGTTGAGAGTAATGAGGTCAAAACACCTAACCTTACTCTCCACGCTCCGCCTTACTCCAAAATCCTATCCACAAAGCAGATTGAAAGAGGGGACAGTGGGGCATTAGTGGCCCAGTGGTATTATCACTGGACTGTTAACTCAGAGACTGGACTGTTAATCCAGAGACCCAGATAATTTTTTGTTGGATCCTGATTCGAATTGCATCATGGCAAATGGTGGAATTTGAGATCAATAAAAATCTGAAATTAAGAATGTAACGATGACCATGTGTCAATTATTGAAAAGTCCCATCTGGTTCACTAATGCCCTTTAGAGAAGGAAACTGCCATCCTTACCTGGTCTGGCCTACATGTGACTCCTGACCAATATCAATGTGTTTGACCCTTAACTGCCCTCTGGCACTCAGCCAGTGGCATCCTCATCCTATGAATGAATTAAAAAAAGGAGGAAAATCAACACTGAAAGAATAGATAATCTTGTGGAGGTACAGCAGGTTCTGAAGAAGGGTCTAGGCCTGAAATGTCAGCCTTGCTGCTCCTCTGATTCTGCTTGGCCTGCTGTGTTCATCCAGCTCTATACCTTGTTACCTCAGGTTCTCCAGCATCTGCAGTTCCTACTATCACTGAAAGAAGACCATTTCCAATATCTTCCGAGGCCAGCTGATGAGTATCTGATGTTATCACAAGGTTAATATTAGTTAAGCCCAGATTCGCTCAGCCTTGATCCCAAACCCACCCCCTCCCCTCTACCCTCTATGATCAGGACATGGACCTTTAGTCTTTTTCCAACTCCAGCTGTTCTGATTAATGGAAAAAACAGAAAGGAAGAGGCTTAATGTGTCTGCTGCTGCTTGCCGCTACATTACCAGTCACTTTTGTCAACTACTCATTTATTCATATTATTGATTTAATGTTTTAGAGTTGTTTCATCTTGCTGAACTTCAGGTTTACTGTGTGACGCATCTCATTTGTCTGAAATTTGCACTCCAGAGTGCCAAAATGGTGGTAATATGGGCTCACTTTCCCATATGACAACATTGGACAACCATGAATCAGAGACAGCACCTATGGTTGAAGTTCTCAGTGATTAGTTGCCAACTGTCTTTCCTGGAGAAAAGGATGTTGCCAATGTAGCTGTGAAAGAGGATGCAGTATTGAAACTGAGATAGAAATTACACTTGGTTGCCTCGGAATAGAATAAGTCACTTAGTCTGGATGGGTATTTTGTGGATTAAGGAAGAATAAAGGTGGAAATTATGGATGTTTTGACCCCAATCTTTTAATCTTCCTTGGATATGTTGATGGTACCAGAGGACAGGTGGATTGCAAATGATAACCCCACCATTTGAGTAGGGAGAGCAAGGTAGACCCAGTGACCAGAGTTAAGTCATCAAACTGCCAATGACCAGGAAACTATCAGAACCAAAAAATCTGGCATAAAATCAATTGGTACTAGCTTTTTGAAGTTCCTACTAATTTTAAAGGAAAGGGCATCAGCACTGAATTGGTGAGGGCAAAGCACTAATTTGGTCGAGTCCTTTGATGAAGTTATGAGGGGCGTGTAGTAAATGGTCTTTGAAAGGGCATTTGATCCAGTAACACATAAAAGACATCCTTACTATGTAGGGCTCTTATGGCATAATGCTTAGAGTCCTTACCTCTGAATTGGGATGCCTGAGTTCAAGTCCACCTACTTCAGAGGCATCTAAGAACATCTCTGAAGTGGTTGACTAGAGAATATGCAGACATGCGTGCAAAATGAAAGACCATGATTTAAAGGGACTGTGATAGTTTGGAAACAAATTCGGTCAAGGAACAGGAGGTAGTGGATATGGGCTTTTTTCAGATAGCAGGAAAATATACAATTTTGCGTGTTTGTCTTCCTCTCTCTCTCTCTCTCTCTCTCTCGCTCTCTCTCTCTTCTCTCCCTCACTTTCTCTCTTTCTCCCCGCCAATCCCCCACCCCTCTCTCTCTTTCATTCCTCTCCCATAAAAATAGATTTTTTTAGGACTCCCGTTCCTTTTAATGACATGTACTTGGGCAAATGAGTCATTGTTTCAAAGTTTGCAGTTGACATGAAACTCACAAATATAGCTTGCAATGTAGAAAATAGCAACAGACTTCAGGGAGACATGGTATGGTGAAATGGGCAGAAACCAGCCAGATGAAATTCTTAAAGTGCACAGTGCAATGTGATACTTTTTGGTCAGAAGACTGAAAAGACACAATGGGAATGAAATGGTGTAGTTTTAAAGGGGGTGCAGGAATCAGAGTTGATAAAATGAAAAGGCTTGCTAAACGATGCAAATATGACCTTGGGTTTATCAATAGAGCCTAAAAGTAAGACTGAACCTTTGAAAAATTCTGGTTTGGCCTCAGCTGGAGAATTATGGTCAGTTCTGGGCACCTCACTTACAGAAGGATGTCAAGGCATTGAAGAGGCAGTAGAAAATATTTACTGGCATTTTATCGGAGAAGTGAGACTGGAAAAGCTGGGCTAGTTGTTCTTAGGACAGGGAAAGTTGAGAAGGCATTTGATGGAAGTGAACAAATCACGAATGGTTTTTGATAGCATGAATAAAGAGTTTTCTCACTGAGAGTAGGATTAGTAGTCAGAAGCTGTGAGAGGACTTTTTTTTACAATGCTAATTGTTGTGATCTGATACATTCTGTCTGAAAGGTGGTGAAAACAACTTTGATAGTAATATTTGAAAGAGAATTCAATATATACATGAAGGGAAAAGAATGCAGAGTCTTGAATAAAGAGCAAGCCAGGGCATTAATTGGAAATCTCCAGCTAAGAACTGGCACAGACATAGTGAATTAAATGGTTTTGTTTGCTATAACTTCCTTCGATTCTATAAGTTACCTCGCCTGTTCAATCCTCCTAAATGATTCTGCCATGCGAGATATTCCCAAGCTTCAGTAGTATTCTCAACACTTAGCATTTCAGCCACGTCTTTGATGGTTCCCTAAGTCTGTTCCTTATTCTTGCTTGATGTGATCTGCCCTTTTGTAGAGTAGTTTGAGATTTTTGTCACTTGTAAGTTGCTTCTGCACTTCCCATGGCTTTGATTCTGTTTGGTTTCCTTATCTTCAAAGAAGTTCAGTTCTGTGAGATGCCCTGAATGAAGCCCAGAATTATCCCATCACTCATCTCTCAGTACTCTTCGCTGCATCAATATGCCCTTGATGGTAGATGTATCAAGCTGCACACGATGTGCCAAATATTGCATTGTCAGTGAGTTGCATAGGATTAAAAATCTCTGTCTTAAGTTAGAATCGAATACATTTGAAATGGATCATAGTTCATGATTAGCATTGCTAATATCAGCACCACATTGATTAAATAATGTCAATGAGTGATTTTCACAGCAAAAGCACTTTTCCTTTTCTTCCTTTTGCTAATGATATTCATTATGTGTATACATTTAATGTTTCCTGTACAAATATGCATACTCTTACATTCTCCCACTGAAACAGTAAGAAAACGTAAACCTTCCTCTGTGTGTGTGTGTGTGTGTGTGTGTGTGTGTGTGTGTGTGTGTGTGTGTGTGTGTGTGTGTTTATGTGTGTGTTTATGTGTGTGTGTGTGTGTGTGTGTGTGTGTGTGTGTGTGTGTGGTGGGATGGGGGTGGGGGCAATGGTGAGCAGAAGGAGAACACTACATTGTACAAAGGTCGTTCAAGACATCTGCGCCTTGCTGGATTTCATGTCTCTTTCTGGGGCATGTCTTTAATTATTTTGTTCCTCTTTGTCAGCACACGATGTTTGTTCTGTTGTTGGCCATGTGAGAAAGTTTGAATCAACGTGCATTAATTGTCCATCTACTACGAATAGTTCAAATTCCTCTGACTCTCCCTGCATTTGCAGCAGTGAAACTTACCTCTTGCGTTAATTTGTGCAATATTCTCACACTGTTCTTTCAGTGATATCATTCTGATTGTTGGCCTGCTGCAATCTTAGCTTGTTAGTTTCCCGTATTTCTATTGTAGAAACTAACCATTTTAATTGTTGCTTTGTGTCATGGATTCTTCCCAGAAAGCAGCTTCCATAGCAGCTTGCCTTTGCCACTTTTCAGACAAAGCACTAATGCCTGCTGTGTCCAATGAATTCTTTGATTACTAGAGGAAATGCAATGTTCAGGTTTAGTGACTCTTGACGCTCGGTGATCTTGAGGCTCAGATTCAAGCGTAAATTGATTTTGAAGTCTTGTACCTTATCACAACATTCCTGGAAAAACATACAATCTAAACAGTATTCATTTTGCTTATGTAGTCAGGGAGAAAGCATCAGTAGTGCTAAGGCTCCAGATAATTTCTCTCAATGTCATTCACAGATTAATTCAACCATTAGATTTAGCTTCTAGTCAGCTTTCAGTTTGAGCAACCAGATCTTGGTCATTGTGTGGATAATCCACAGACTGTTTTCACTAGTGCTACCTCCCACACTGTACATAGCAGTCATTTCAGTCCTGATGCTCATGCATTGAAACAAAGGGACAGGAGTAGTTGTACCTTCTGCACTGCTCGACATTTCGTAATATTGCAATTGATCAAACACTTCAATGCCTTTTATACTTGCTATTCTCAGAACCCTAGACACCATTGGTAGTCAGAAATTTATCAATCTTTAAACACACTCATTGCTTGAATTTCTACAGCACTCTAGGGTGGAGAATTCCAAATGCTCACAACGCACTTTAACTTGCCAAGTCAAAATCCGATTTTATACGAATAAAAATTAGACTTCTCACCTGCTGAGGAGAAAGATAAGGTCAACAGATAGTATTGGATAAAGGAATTAATTAACACTGGCAAGAAGGCTTGTTCACTCACTGAAATGCTGTTTCAGCGCACATCTTACAAATTCAAACAAACAAAATTCAAAGATTTCCTTTTGTGGCAGAACCTACCCAAATGCACAAATCGCGACTGACAAGAATGCAAGAATGAATCTACTAGAAATATCTATTTTTAATAGAGCCAATTTATTGTGTCCAATACAACTGTAACAAAAATAATCTGGACATAAAATGTGTTCCAGGTAGTAAATTCTGAACTGGGTCATATTCTTAAGAGCTTCTCAGTGATTCAATTGTTCCTGCTTATACAGTTACCCAATGGGTTTGTACTATTTTTGCAAGGGCTTGTACTTGGAATTAATAGATAACTATAAAGTGGTTTTTATCAACTGAACAGCAAGACGCCAAATGCTGTGTACTTTATTCTACAGTATTTTAATCCAATAGCACTGAAAACTGACAGGAGCATACTTGATCATTTACGAGATACATTGACTTTCGACAAATGAAAGGCTTTTTTATTTCTCTCCCAGTGCTTCCATCACAAAAAAAAATTGGAGTTAATGCTACCCTGCCAGTGGATTTCAAGGTGAGGCAAACGTCAAACCCAGCAGACACTGAGCCTGCCACCTCCCTGAACATGGCTCAGTTTTACATACTGCAGGTACTTTCAGACAAACTGCTCACCCAGGATGAATTGAGGCACTTAGATTTAGCAGAAGAGGGAGAAAATTTAAAGCAGAGATGAGGCTGATCAATTCTCTCAAAAAGTTGTACACCTCTGAGATTCACAACACCAGAGTGCAGTGGACCACAGGACTCTGAAGAAATTTAAGGAGGAGACTGACAGATGTTTAATTATTAACCATTAACAATTATGGAGAATGGGCAGGAAAGTGGAGTTGAGAATGAGGTGAGATCAGCTGTGATTGAATTAAGTAGTGAAGCAGGCTTGATGGGCTGAATGGCCCATTCCTGCTCCCAAAACAGGCAATTGATATCCACTTAAGGCCTCATTCCACTACCACTGAGATTTAACTGGTGTCATACAGTCAATGAGTCATACAGCATGGAAATAGCCCCTTTGGTCCAACTTGTCCATGCTGACCAGGTTTCCTAAACTAAATTAGTCCCATTTGCCTGCATTTGGGCTATATCCTTCCTAACTTTTTCTACTATGTATCAGAGATAATGGGAACTGCAGATGCTGGAGAATCCAAGATAATAACGTGTGAAGCTGGATGAACACAGCAGGCCAAGCAGCATCTCAGGAGCACAAAAGCTTATTGTGCTCCTGAGATGCTGCTTGGCCCGCTGTGTTCATCCAGCTTCACACTTTATTACCTTATTTTCCTACTATGTACCTGTCCAAATGTCTTTTAAATGTTGTAATTGTATCTTCTTCTCCTGCTTCCTCTTGCAGCTTGTTCTGTATACATACCACCCTCCGTATGAAAATGTTACCTCTCAGGTCCCTTTTAATTCTTTCCCCTTTCACCTTGAACCTAAGCTGTTTAGTTTTGTACTCCCCTACCCTGTGGAAAGGACCTTGTCTATTCACCTTATCTATGCCCTTCTTGGTTTTATAAACCTCTATAAAGCCACCTCGCAGTTTCCTACTCTCCAGGGATAAGAGGTTCCAGCCTGTCCTGCCTGTCCCTATAACTCAAACCTTTCAGTCTCATTAACATCCTTGTAAATCTCTTTGCATCCTTTCCAGTTTAATGACATCCCTCTTGTAGCAGGGTGACCGGAATTTATGCAGTTCTCCAAATGTAGCCTTACAAATATCTTATATAGCCATAACATGACGACCCAACTCCCCTACTCAATGATGAAGGAAAGTAAGCTGAACCCCTTCTTCACCACCCTGTCTACCTGTAACGTCACTTTCAAGGAACTGCGTACCTGCACCCCTTGGCCTGTCTGCTCAACAACACTCCCATGTGCCCTACCGTTAACGGTGTAGGTCCTGCCCTGGTTTGCCTTATCAAAATGCAACATCTTGCATTTGCCTGCATTAAATTCCATTTGCCATTGCCTAGCCCATTGGCCCGTCTGATCAACCTTCTTCATTATCTATTATACCACCAATGTTAGTGTCATCTGCAAACTTGAAATTAACAAATTAAAATGTTTTTGATGATTCACTAAAAATATCCTAACTCCTGGACATAGCAATGCTGCTGTTTCCAACCCGCTCCCCCTACTCACACAGTCGCTGTAGGATCTAGTGCCGCTACTCTCCAACTGAAACTTAGGCCCAGCACAGGTTCTTCAGTAGTATGTCAAAGATAATCATCTTTTTGTCATACTTGTCATGTAGACTGCAATGGTTTGAGAAGACAGTTCATCACCACTTTCTCAAGGGCAACTAGGAATGGACAATAAATGGTGGCTAGTCAGCAGCAACACTCAGATTCCATGAGAAAATAAAACAAAGGAGCCTAAATGGTGTAGTCTCCCAGTTTGAATAGAACATTTCAGATGAGGTCTGATCAAGACTGTACAAGTGTATCCTTTCGTATTTTATATTCAAAATCCCTGAATGAAAAGGGACCTTTTCGTTTATTTTTGCATTTTATTGTCATTGTTTGCTTCGCTATCTAAATCTTTGCTTCTCCACAGGTCCAAATTTCTGCCCATGAAGCAACGTTCCATGTGAACCTTTCTTGGATCCAAAGTGGACAGCCTCACACTTCGCCATATTGAACACTGTCTGTGCTAGCTGTGCCCTCTCACTTTGTCTGCATTTATTACTTGTTGGTCTTACCTAGACAACTTACTGGCAGTGAAACTGAATTAGTGCAAATTGGGCTAGATACAGTCTTGTACCTTGCTTGTTCCACTGAAGCTAAGGAAACAAAATTCAGATATTGTATAAATTCTCAGTTAATCAATGAACTACATTTTGTAAACAAATTTCATACACGCTGTGCCTCCTAATTCTGTTTTATCTGTATTCTCAATGGCCTTCGCCACTTCATTCAAGTCATTAATGTATATAGTAGAAAACCAAGGCGCAATTACAGATCATTTGCCACAACCCATTTATAATAAAATGTTGAACAAAAACAGAAGTTGCTGGAAATGCTCAGCAGGTCTGGCAGTGGCTGTGAAGAAAACATCAAAGTTAAAGTTTCAGGTCTGGTGACCCTCCCTCAGAACAATATCCACAGTTCTTTTGGTTGTTAATAATAAAATGTTGACTTTTACTCTCCTTTTCCTCATGAATGACCAGGAAACAATGTCACAAGGCTTGGCAGACCATTAACGTGAAGGGCAGCACAGCAGCTCAGTGGTTAACACTGCTGCCTCACAATGCCAGGGACGTGGATTTGGTACCAACCTTGGGTGACTGTCTGTGTGGAGTTTGCATGCTCCCCCCGGGTCTGTATGAGTTTCTGCCGGCTGCTCCGGTTTCCTCCCATGGTCCAAAGATGTGCAAGGTAGGTGGAGTGGACTTGCTAAATTGCCCATACTGTTCAGGAATGTGTGGTTAGGGCCATTAGCTACGAGAAATTCAGGGCTAAGGTCGCGTATGGGTCTGGATGGGATGCTCTTCATAGAGTCGGTACACCATTATTGAGCTGACTGGCCTGTTTCCACATGCGGGGATTCCATGAAGTGTTTATGCCAGAACATCATAGTTCAGATTATTTACAGAAATAATGTTTTGTGGACCCAGGTTCAAATCTCACCATGGCAGATGGTAGAGTTTGAATTCAATAAAAATATGGGATTGAGAGTCTAATGGTGACCATGAAACTGTTGATGATTGTTAGAAACACTCATCTGGTTCACCAATGTCCATTAAGGAAGGAAATCTGTCATCTTTACCTGATCTGGGCTACATGTGACTCCAGACCCACAGCAATGTGATTGACTCTCAACTGCCCTCTGAGTAATTAGGGAAGAGCAATGAAAAGTAGCTTGGCCAGAGACATCCACATCCTGTGAATGAATTAAAAACAATACTTTGGAGGAATCATTGACTTAAATTCTCTATAAATTGGGAGTAATGAATTGGCAAGCATAGCAAAAAGCATTCGAAAAATTGAGTGAAAGCTGCAGCAGCAGAAATGACCACATGCGATTAATTCACATTGCAATGTAAAGCACTTAATGACATGCCCTATCAAAATTATTGCACCACTTTGGGATAATGTCTGCTCAGGTAGCTAGAGAAAAGTATAGCTGTATATCCAAAGGGAATGTGACTTCAATTAATTCATCTGCATGATGAAATTGAGCCCGGAAGATACTGACTACTCAGTTCCTGTGTGAGAAAACCTCCACAAAATGTTTCTTGGAACATGTGGAGGAAATGTTACCAACATTAATGATCAACTTCAACAATAATACTGCCTGATCAGAATATGCCGTAGCTATGTTTGCTTCATCAGCCACAATATAAGCCTATCTGACTGATTTGAAATTTGCTGTTAGTGTAATTCCTGCCAAGCTCAGAGTTGTTGAGTAGCTACTGACCAGTCAGTGAGACACAGTATAGCCCCGAGTTTTCCAATCACAGGCTTCTTGAGTACAGTCAGTACTCTGTCTGTTATGAGCAGCTGAAGAAAAACAAACTTTTGGTTCACAAGGATTTTTTGTTTGTCAAGCAGTTTAAATCACTGTTTTCTTTGAAATTTGGTGTTCTTGTTTCAGTGCTGTTGAATACCAGATGGAAAGCTTTCAGTAGCATGTTAGTTTGTTCACCAACACTAAAACATAGAAAATATAAGTAGCAGGAGGCCATTCAGGCCTTCAAGCCTGTTGTACTGTTCAACTTGATCATGGCTGATCATCCAGTGTTGTTCCTGTTTTCTTCCTATACCCTTTGATCACTTTAACCCTGAAATATGAAAATGTGAAGCCTTCTGTTTTTCTAAGGCAAAATCTTTGGAAATTCAACTGTTACTGCGTTTGTTGAAGTGGGATGGGAAGCGATTAGCTATGAAAGTATGATTTTAATTTCTTTTAATTGCAAACTATACATTTTTTTATTTCTTTAAGACAATCAATTGCTGCATTCTTGGTGCAGCTAATGTTGTTAGCCCTTTTTCTCCCACACTTCTTCCTCTTTGTCCTGTTCTCTCTTGATGGGAGAACAGTTGGCCACTTGCTGACCTCCATCACCATCCTTTTCACCTTCAGGAATTACTAAAGCAACAACGTAAGGCAGAATCAATAATTCTGGGGAAGCTGAGTGGGCTACACAAGATTTGCTCAGGCACCTGTAGTAAAGCTTCAGAATGTGCACGTGTCCTATTCTATTACACTTCCTGCAGCTCCATGAATCTCATTTTATTTCTTGCTCGCAGGTGCATTTTGCCAAAATCTGCAGGTTTAGCACTTGAGACTTTGTAAGAGGAAATACTCTGAGAGTGTGATTGTTAAACCCTTAAAATATTTGCTGTAAAAAATACTTTGTCCCTTGTTTAGTTTAAGAAGTCTCTCAATTATCTGATTGCTTAATTGGTAATTACACCACGTGATAGGATATGCAATAAATGGATGAGATTTCCGATTTGATTTCTTTTTTTCAATGATTTAACCTTGTGTGAATCCAGCAACTGGGCCAAAGGGAAGAAAATGTCATAAGATTTCTGCTCCTAGACACTATTTATAGTCTACATCTTAACCTCTTACTGGGAGGCCTTTCAGTGCCATAGGCACTGTCGTTGCCTCTGAGCTAGAACATCAAGGCTTGAGCCCCCTTCCAAGATTCGATGTCCAAGGGAAGTGTATTTATAATGTATTTGAACTCATCAATCTTAAACACTGTGTAAATCCTTCCAAACTACACCAGTGAAAGTTTTTAAGAGTGGGAGACTTTCCTGGTCAGCCATGTGTCGGAGAGAATGTTGGAATATTTGCCATTACCATTCAAAGCTCCAGACTACGTCGTGCATGCCAGAAGTGAGTGTTACCACAACAGCCAGGACTCCCTAACTGAACTGGAAATCTCCACCATTACATCTACCGGTACAACTGACACCTAAGGATGGGTTTTGTACCAGTAATATTGCTCAAAGTGGTAAATTAGCTTACGAATGTTCATGCTGTATGTCCCAACATAAGAATATTCAAGTGGTCAAGATGCCTTTGGATGACTTAGACTTCAACCATATCTCAGTAAGAACTTGCACCTCCAGATGAGGAAAGGGTTAATTGGACTTGGGTGACAGTGTCACTAAAATCTTGACCATAGATTACCTTTGATTCTTGTAGTATATGAGACAGGACAGTGAAACAAGTTGTACATTTGTTCCTGAACTTGAATCTGTGGACAGAGATATACACTAATGTTAAAAAAAATTCTACAGTTACACTGGAGGAAGCATGAAAAATAATGATATTCTTGATGAGAATCATAGCCACACTATGAGTGTCAACAAAATAAAATCACTAAGAAGGCATTGCTTCTCCCCACAAATCATAACTCATCAGCAGTCTCCTCCATTAAGTATTCATATTTACTACGTTTTCAGTAAAATAAATCGAGTTTGATTACAACTGAAATTGCTTCTTTGAGAATATCAGGGTCAAAACTCACTAATTTCAACCAGTGTAGTGCAAATTAAAAGGAAAATCAACACATTGATGACAATAAGCCAGTAAAAAGAAAAAAAAATACTTGTATTTAAGCAATGGGCATCACTGTCCAGCATTTATTATCCTTCCTGGTGACCCTTGAATGGGTGATAGGGTGCTGCCTATTAAACCACTACAGTCTATGTGATAACGTTTGTCCAACAGCTCTATTAAATAAGAGGCTCCATGACTTAATATGGTGATGGTGAATGAACAGCAGCGCTTTTTTCAAATCAGTATGCTGTGTTAAGTAACAAGGTGTAGAGCTGGGAGAACACAGCAGGCCAAGCAGCATCAGAGGAGCAGGCAGGCTGACAGTTCGGGCCTAGACTCACCTTCATTTTCTGCATTTTGGCATTTTATTGTCACTGTTTCCTTCGCCATCCAAATCTTTGCTTCTCCACAGGCCCAAGTTTCTGCCCATGAAGGAACCTTCCATGTGAATCTTTCTTGGATCCAAAGTGGACAGCCTCACACTTCGCCATATTGAACACTGTCTGTGCTAGCTGTGCCCTCTCACTTTGTCTGCATTTATTACTTGTTGGTCTTACCTAGACAACTTACTGGCAGTAAGTGCATTAGTGCAAATTGGGCTATATACAGTCTGGTACCCTACTCGTTCCGCTGAAGCTAAGGAAACAAAATTCAGATATTTTATAAATTCACAGTTAATCAATGAAAATCCCATTTCAAACTATGTTTTGTAAACAAGTTTCATGTACTTTAATTCTGCTTTATCTGTATTCTCAATGGCCTTCACCACTTCATTCAAGTCATTAATGTATATAGTAGAAAACCGAGGCGCAATTACAGATCATTTGCCACAACCCATTAATAATAAAATGTTGAACAAAAACAGAAGTTGCTGGAAAAGCTCAGCAGGTCTGGCAGCATCTGTGAAGAAAACATCAAAGTTAAAGTTTCAGGTCCGGTGATCCTCCCTCAGAACAACATCCGCAGTTCTGTTGGTTTTTGATAATAAAATGTTGACTTTTACTCTCCTTTTCCTCATGAATGACAAGGAAACAATGTCATGAGGCTTGGCAGACCATTAACATGAAGGGCAGCACAGCAGCTCAGTGGTTAACACTGCTGCCTCACAATGCCAGGGATGTGGATTCGGTTCCAACCTCGGTGACTGTCTGTGTGGAGTTTGCTTGCTCTCCCTGTGTCTGTATGAGTTTCTGCCGGGTGCTCGGGTTTCCTCCCATGGTCCAAAGATGTGCAAGGTAAGTTGAAAGGCCTTGCTAAATTTCCCATACTGTTCAGGGATGTGCAGTTAGGGGCATTAGCTACGAGGAATTCAGGGCTGGGGTCACTGTATTGTAAGAGGCTCCACAATTTTATATGGTGATGGTGAATGAACAGCAGTGCTCTTTCAAATCAGTATGCTGTGTTATGTAACAAGGTGTAGAGCCGGGAGAACACAGCAGGCCAAGCAGCATCAGAGGAGCAGGCAGGCTGACATTTCGGGCCTAGAACCATCTTCATTTTCTGAAGAAGGGTCTCGGCCCGAAACATCAGTCTTCCTGCTCCTCTGATGCTGCTTGGCCTGCTGTGTTCTCCCAGCTCTATACCTTATTAACTCAGATTCTTCAGCATCTGCAGGTCCTACTAAGCGGTGTTAGGTATTGGTCCACCTACTGTTAGGCTATTGACTAACTGGAATGCAATACTAATCAATACATTTTGTATGCCCGCTGTTTCATTTGGTTCAAGGACAATATTGTTCCACAAGCTATCTCAAGTACATCCAAAAAGGCTGTTGCCTTTGGGACTTGAACTGCTCTGCTTCTTCCAGCCCAGGTGAGCATTTCAATCTTCAATCTTAAACACTCTGTACATCAAATTTCTCTGATCTCTGTATTTACATATTTCATTGTTTTGTCACTGCAGTTAGGGGTCTGCAGAGACGAACCCCACCAAAGTTTTGTATTTCTTTGTAGTGATTGTAATGGGGACACCCAGGTGGACCTTGTAGAATATTAATTCCCTGATTGGGGCTGTTAATCTGGTCCAGTTAGGGAGCCCTGGCTGACAGATATAAACAGGAGTACCAGACAATCTGGGAGCTGCCTCTGAGCAGCTGGATCAGTGTTAAGGTCTTCGCACGTGCAAATTAGGGGTGACTTGGTGACAGAGTACCAACCTCTGTGGAGTTATTTCTGTATTTTTCCATTTTATATATATTATGATGTTTCTAATCTCTACCCATACGGACAGAGATCTCCTCTTTCTAAAGCGTTAAAAGTTTGATTGACATTGTTGTTCCTCCTTTTTCTCCTTTTCCAATTCCACTTTCCTTTCTAAGGATTTATAACATGAAATGCTCTTTGTCCAGTCAGACCAAACGTAGAGTTATTTTTGAGTGGTATGTCATACTCTTTAAGGTGGATTTGAACATTTATGTATAGACGTTATCTGCCCAACAACTTTCATAACATTTTTCTCTGATGTCATTTTACCCACACATTTTAATTTATACCATTCTTTTCACTACAGTTGTATTTTATGAGTTATTTTATTAGTTTTACTATATTGTTTTATGAACATGAAGCATTTATTTGCCTTTAACAATATTTATGACCTGGTCTTTGCTCTGAGCCTAAAATTTACAATGAGAGCTATTTTCACTTTTATTGACTGCTGCGTGTGCATGTCTGCTGTTGGTTCTTGCCTGTGTGCTCTTTGTTGTAACAAGATAGCTCATGACCACTCATGTCTAGCTTTCAGTTTCTTTTGGTTTTTAGCTGAATGGCTAATTACTCAACACTTCTAAAGTGGAAGTCTGGGCCAATCATCAACAGATATGAAGTGGACACTCTCATTTCTGTGCTTCTTTTCATCATGCCATGTTTGTGGGGATAAGGAAAAAATAGAAATGTTAGAAAGAGTTTCTGTTGAACAGAATCTACACACATCTGCAGAGCCTTTCATAGAAGGACTGGTGTGATGATTTTGTGATCAAATTTGTTGTCAGATTGTGTATGGTCGAAAAGCATGAGAACAAGAAGAAGCAGGAGAACAAAATATGATAGAATTCCTTCTGCTCCAGGACTTGGCTATTTTCAGGGTCATTTGTTTTCTCCTTCTCTTCGTCGCTGTTATTTCTTGAAGTGCCAAAGATCACGAAGGTTGGTCTTCCATCACATGACCAGTCTCTATGGTGAATCCAAAATTCTGGAAGCCGCACCTTTCATATAATGAGCTCCGATCCAAATGTAAGTTGAATACAATGTGAGGTCAATATTGGGCTCAGTGAGACTCCAATGCTGGAATCTCATTGTCTGAAAGTTCCTGCAGTACCTGAGCGTTAACGCTGAGCATTTGAAGTCCTTAAAATCAGTGGTGGGAAGGCAAAGATGTTTAGTGGGGCACTTGCTGCTTCGACTATACTTTCTACCGTGTCCAAGTGCATCCATCAATTGACCTTCTCCCTTCCATTTGCAAAAACAAATCTCACCTCAACTTTGTTTGACCAATCAGTACTTCCACCAAAGATGGAAAAATCTGTGGCACTGTGATATTTGACAGACAGGATTGACAGTTTTTCTTGACCAAAAACCTATATATCTTCAGAAAAATCTTGGCCTTATTAGTTCCTGCACCAATTGACATCCCTCGACATCAGATCTTTAGGTGCCCTTCAGATAATGACCTGACTAGGAGCAACAATACTGTTGGAAGCCTATGTAGAATTTTAAAATCAAACTGATCCTTAACATTTGAAGAAAGTCATCACTGGACCAGTTGGATGGGAAAATAAAGTATGTGTAGTGGGGGCGGGGGTATGGGGTTGGTGATGTTTGATGAAGGCTAGAAACTGGCATTGGGATCCTGATGTTACTAGTTTACCCTTTCTTTTGTTCTGGTGTGTGCAATATTTGGTCTGGATTCTTCTGGCATCCGATTCAAGAGACATTGGAATCGCTAATATACATTAAAAATGTCCTGACTCCATAGCTGCTCAATCCTGTGACAATATTGACAAGAGAAATATTCCACAGTCTTCTTTCCCACTTAGCCACAAATAGATAGTTTCCATGCTGATTAGGAGTTCAGTCACCATATGGTTAGTGTAATGTTTTTTGATTTATGATTTAAAATAAATATGTCTCTCTGCTGATGTATTGCTTTTGGGCTGCAGTAGATATAATTGTTGTTGGCATGAGTTGGCTTTGGTTGAAAACTGGAGAGACGGATTTATACTCCTTTCTTTTCCTTCATTACTGTCAGCGATTAAGGAGTTTCATATGAAACTTTCTCTCAGGAGATTAAGTGGGTAGGGCAGAACCAATGATGGAATAGATTGTATATAGTTTGTGGCAGTTTGTTCAATTGTCTACCGCAAGATGAAATTACAGATGCACTTGGAGCTGAGACGTCAGTGATATCTTGACATTATCAGGTGTGTTCTTTAGATAATTACAGTAAAATGTCTGCTTTTGCATTTAACTGAGAAAATTATTCTTCAACTAGATACTATAAAGCAAACATGCATAATGACACAAAATTAATTTTTGAAGAAATATGGTTTGGAGGTAATAATTAATAAATTCTGGAAAAATGACCATTTGCTCTAAAGGTGAGCATTGAATATAACTTGTAAAATATAAAGTTTATAGTTGTCATCTTTCCATCTTGAGGTAGTACCATAATTGAACAGGGATTGAGGCAGATAGGGAGTTCCTCTTTTTGTTGTTAGCAATGTATGTGAATGATGCTGAGCTCCTATGTTTCCTGCAGGGTGTGGGTATGATTGCTGGTACACTGCCTGAGCACTGCAGGAGTTAGAAGGATGGAACACTGGCCTCAAGTTCAAAGCTACCTGTCAGTTCTAATGACTTCTTTTTAAGATGTTTTCTGTGTATGAGCATAATGGCCTGCAGGGGTCCTAGCAGCTAGCTCTCTGAAAAACCACCAGAAAGTGCCTTATTTGTGACCTGAATAACAGAAGCACATCTCTCAGCATTGCTGTTTTACATGCAGTGCGCGTACCTGAGAGGCACAAAGCAGCCTCCCTAATACGGTTACTGTACAGCAGTTATTGCCGGGATGCATTTAGACACTGCTGTTGTAATTTGCCTCGACATGATATCATCTTTTGACTAGGTCACAAACCCATAATTTAAAAAAAAATTCAAGTCTTGTTTGCATTGAACTCAGCTGTCAATGACACAAGAGCCAAGCTAGTGGCAAACTGAAAATAATTTAACCTGAAAATCTCTTTGGAGCTAAAAATATTTGCATTTGAATGTTTCTGATGTCTTTCCCTTTGCTGTAACCAGCAGGTGTTTCACAGTCTGCCTGTGTAGATTGACCTGTGGTCAATGTATAGTCGATCTGGTTCTTTTCTTTCTTACAACAGTATTAGCAATATGGAACGGTGCTCTGGTGTGCAAAGCTTTTTAAGATCCTGTTAGATATTTTATCAGCATGTGCAACCTTTAGTGGAGCTACAAGGAGAGAGACTAGATAGGCTTGGATTGTTTTCTTTCGAGCAGAGAAGACTGAGGGTTACACGATTGAGGTGTATAAGATTATGAGGGGTATGGACAGGATTAATAGAGAACAGCTGTTCTCCTTGGTTGAGGGATTAATCATGAGAGGACATATTTTAAGGGTAGGGGTTAGGAAATTCAGAGGGGATTTGGGAAAACAATTTCACGCAGAAGGTGGTGGGAAGCTTGAATGCACTGACTGTAAGGTAGTGGAGACTGAAAACCTTACAACCTTTAAAAAATATTTGGATGAGTGCTTCAAATGTCATAACATTCAAGGATATGGGGCAAGTACAGGAAACTGGGATTAACGTATTTTTGGGATAGCTGCGTCAGCGCAGTCTTGATAGGCTGAAAGGCTTTTCTGCATTGTGTGAATCTCTGTTCCATGAGTGCATAATGATCTTTCAGTGGTGGCTTTCTCAGTGTCTTACCTCTTTATTCATATTCATTTTGGTGATAGTTACTGTGTTGAAGTGTGTGGCATGATGGCTCAGTGGTTAGGGCTGCTGCCTCACAGTGCCAGGGACCTGGGTTCAATTCCACCCTTGGGTGACTGTCTGTGTGGAGGTTGCACATTCTCTGTGTTTGCATGGGTTTCCTCTGGGTGCACTGGTTTCCGTCCACAGTCTAAAGATGTGCAGATTAGATGGATTGGCCATGGTGTGTTGCCCTGCAGTATCCAGAGATGTGCAGGCCAGGTGAATTATGGGCTGGGAATATGTTTGGAAGATTGGTATAACAACTGAATGGACCAAATGACTTGTTTCCACACTGTCGGGATTCTATGAAACTAATTAGTCAGAGGTTGACATGCTTGTAAGCGTTTTGCAAAATGTAATGCTCACTCTCTCCCCTGTGACACTTCTCCAGAACAAAGTTTCATGGTCTACACACATAGATGCAACTGCACACTATGAGGTGTGGTGTTTGTTACACAGTCGCAAAACCAAACACTAGCAACTACTGGTTGAGGTGTGGTGCTGCCACTAATCTTCCTTTCCAATCTTTTTTTTAAATTTAGACATGTTATGGTACACCTCCAGGACTGGTGGGATTTGAACTGAGGCCACCTGGCTGGCCCAGAAATAGAGACGGTATTACTGCACCACAAGCCATTGACCTGGGTCCTAGGTTACTTGTGTGGTGATGTCACCACTGTTACTGTATCCCTTCTAGATACTTTCTCACCAAACTATTCAGAGATGTTCATATACACCTTTGGAGCAGGTGGTCCTCCAGGCCCAGAGGTAAGAATGCTACCACTGTTGCCCTCTATCCTACTCAATTCTACTCCTTTCTACCCTTTTAAATGTAAATTATCAATGATCAGCTCCTGATAGGGCACTGTAATGAAAATGCAAGTTAATGATTTAATGGAAATTTATTTAAGGAAAGCAGGAATTTATTAAGTCATAATAATATTACCCCAGGTGATGATGCGTTCACCCTCCAGATATTTTCCAGTCAACAGATTCAGAGATGTTAGTACACATCTCTGGAGCAGGTTGGACCTGAGCCTGGGCCTCCTGCTGAGAGGTAGGGACACTACCACAGTGCCACAACAATTCTCTCACCCTCTTCTTCTGTCCTGAGTCTAAGGCCCTGTATGGTTAACAGTGACAGGGAATGAGTCACCAGTGAGTCTTAACAAAAGAGGCACTGGCCTTAATGACAAGAAATCGTTTATGCATGATAGCAGAAAGTACTAGTTTAACATGATTACTGAGATTGCTGGGAACCAGAGATGACATATCAGTCCTCAATGGGACCTCATGCTAGACTGCTTCTTCTCTACCTAAAGACTATATTGGGTCAGATGGAGCCTGTATGAAATCTCTAACCCTTCTAGAGCCATTACCTTCTACAACAGCTTTAACCAGGCTTTCAGTTTGTTCAGTTAGATAACTTGTTTACAGGTTAGATTCCTGCCACCAGTTAAAAACCTCATCTCCCAGCTTGTCACCATTTGGCATGACCTAATTGAAACCAAGCATCTACTGGTTTGATATTCATTGGTATTACTGGAAGAAACCAATTCAGTTCTACCTTGTCCAAGGCCTATGCCTGAGAAATGAAGTGTAATGTGTGGCCAACAATTCAAAATTAAGTGGATATGTGCACTTTAAAGGTATATATATATGCTATGGGATGATCCTTTACATCATTTTTCACTAAGGCAGAAAATTGCCTCAAGAAGATGGAGATGAGCTACTTTCTCGAACTTTGCTGCAGACCATGTATATACGTGGGCGGCACGGTGGCTCAGTGGTTAGCACTGCAGCCTCACAGCACCCGGGACCTGGGTTCGATTCCCATCTCGGGCAACTGTCTGTGTGGAGTTTGCATATTCTCCCCGTGTCTGCATGGGCTTCCTCCGGGTGCTCCGGTTTCCTCCCACAGTCCAAAGATGTGCAGGCTAGGTGGATTGGCCTTGCTAAATTGCCCATAGTGTTCAGGGGTGTGTGGGTTATGGGGGATGGGTCTGGGTGGGAAGCTCCAAGGGGCAGTGTGGATTTGTTGGGCCAAAGGGCCTGTTTCCACACTGTAGGGAATCTAATCATACGTCTACAGTGCTTCTCAGAAGTGATTTCTGAGATTTTAACAGAATGAACGATAATATAATTCCAAAATGATATTGTTCATTTATGAAGTTGTTTTATTCTTAATTTTTATATTGAAAGATCTTTTATATTGAAAAAGCTTGCATTTATATAGTGCTTCCCATGACCACTGGAGGATGCAAAATGCTTTACAGCTGATAATGTAGTACTGAAGTGTAGACAATGCAACATTCCTTGCATTACTACAGTCTTGGATGTAGCAAGTTCTTATAGACAGCAATATAAAAGTGATCAAAGTAATTTGCATTTGCAATGTTGATTGAGAGATAAATAGTAGCCAAGACTGGAGAGGGTGATTTAAATCGATGTAATATGTATTCTGTCTTGTCCACACATATATAAAATGTACCTGCACATGAATGCTCTGCGATCTTGCCAAAATTCTGATTTGACCAGACAGCAGCTTCCACTCAATTTTGTTTTTATTTCAGTGTAATTTTCCTGACATTGGTGCAGCTGCTGTAAAACATTCAAAGAAATTTTTGTGCCAGTAATGACCAGTGCAACATATGTTTCTGTCATCTGTTGTGAGCTGTAAATCCATAGTGTACAATGCTGGCTCTGCTGAAAAACCTTGACTCCACCCTACTTCAAATCACCACCAGCACCACTACCAACCTCCATAGAGCTTGGGAAAAATTCCTCAAATCAGACTGGAACCTCCGGGTGCCAGAACCATAGGCACATTTTGAAAGATTTTCCGTTACATTTTTGAAGCGAGCTCGCAATTGTGTCATGACTTCGCTAGAAAACTGGTTTTGTACTTATCTTAATGTAATTTTTGTTAATTTAAAATCAGGTTATTTACATTAACACTGTGAAATAGAAAACCCTATAGGATAATCCTAGTCAATCTTCACTAATTTACTACTAAATCTAACAAAGAATATGCTATGATGTCTTTTAAATAGACAACTTCTTTGGCAAATCAACTTTTGTGAGACTTCAGGGAAAATGCATTGCGAAGTGGGTACGATTTCAGGTTCAATTTGTATTAAAATTCCCCTTGTATCCAAAAAGGAAATTTTACCCTGCCAACTATGCAGATTGATGTTAGGGTCAACATTATAAACCTCCAGATGTTTATTAATGTACTAGATCTTTCAAGATAAAAATTAAGAATAAAACAATTTCACAAATGAGCACAATCTTTTTGGAACTATATTATAGTTCCTTCTGTGTTAAAATCTTAGAAATCACTTCCGAAAAGCACTGTAGATGTACATACATGGACTGCAGCGGAGTTTAAGAAGGCAGCTCATCGCCATTTTCTTGAGGTAATTAGAAATGGGCATTAAAAGCTGGTTGAGCCAATGACACCCACATCCCTTGAACAAATCTAAAAAACATCAATAGTCACCACTGCTTGAGAATCAGATGCATATTCACTGCTAAACCACTAGGGAACAGTGATGCATCTCCCACCAAATTATTGGACAGCATTGTCTGCCCACTAGGTGGCTGAGAAACAAATTAAAGGAAAACATTGCAAATGCCGGAAATATAAATTAAAGTAGAAATTCTGGGTGATACACAACAGGTCTGTCACTTGATAAAAGACAGATGAATGTTTTGCCAAGAGTGTTTTTTCAGAACTGATATAGCTTCAGAAGAGGGAATAATGAAGTAAATAAATTAAAAGATATCTCTTTCAGTACTTTGGGACTTTATGGGTTGATGTGACTGGAATTAAAAAATAAATACAGATTAATTGCTTTCTGACAACACCTTAAGTCATTAGAAATAAAAAAATTGGGAGTGAAGAAAGTCAGAAGAAACATTTTCTTGGCAAAAGAATCTTGGAACACTGAACCAGCTTACAGTTGGCATTCTGTAAAATTGTGGGTATCCATTCTGGTATCGATCAGGGCTGAGTGAAGACTAAGCACTTCCCACAAGGGACAGCAAAGTGGTGTGTGATGTTGTTAGGGTTGGTCAGGGAGTTTTGACCAAATTTCATTGTGGTTAGTTCAATCGTGATATTGTTGCACAACTAGTCTCCTGCTTGGATCATTGTTGACAATTTATGTATGGTCTGGAAAGGTCTGAGTTAGGTCAGAGGAAAAGAATAAATTATAAGAATTGGAACAAATAGAGGGTTGGAATTCCACGTGACAAAAATGACTGCAAAGCCAGTTTGACTAAATTTCTTCAGAAATCCAAATTTAATAACACACCCTGTGAAATAACCTAAAACCAGCTACAACAGATTAGAATTAGAATTACGCAATCAAATGTTTGCCATGAGTTGACATCTCCCTCTCCAGTAAGTTGTACAGCCTATATCTAGGACTGCATTTCATATATTCTTGACTGGGACAGATCACACATGTGGAGAAATTCATCCTCAACCAGTTATTTAGAAAGAATCTCACATAACATTCTGACTGGAACATAACTTTAAATTCACCCCTCCTTTCTTTAGCCAATTTGCTACTACTATGAAAGCTTCTTTTTTTAAATGGGGTGAGAATAACATTGCATTTTGCAGGTTTTTCAGACGTGTATTATGTCTTGCATTTTTGAGATATTTTGTGGAGAGTGGATTTCAAAGACAAGTAGAATTCTGTACTATTGAGAAGAAGATAGGTGTGTATGGTGAATGCAAAGCTGCTTGACATACCAGTCCCTTTGCATAGCCTCAGCAGAGGTGTGCCTGTGTGTGATAGATCAGCTGTTTGTTTAATAATGCACCACTGTCCATCAACTGTAAGGATTAGTTTATATTTAAAGAGTGTTATTGGATTGCATATTGAAAGCAGGTGAAACATCCATCTGTACACGACTTGCAGCAAGAATTGTAGTCTGTATGAATTAAAAGCTTCTCGAAGTTTGGATTTAGAAAATACTGAAAAAATGCATAGCTTTTAATGAAAAAGATGTTTCGAGGCAGGGATGTACCCAGTGATCACTACAAAGGAAAATTTCTCATGGATTAGCTCCATCTGATTGTTTTTTAGTTGATTAACTAGTGATAATATCATTGATTCATTCCTGTAGTAAAGAGGAATATTTATAATTTGAAAGTAATGATGCTCAATTTTACTGTAATTTTCTGCTTTTTGATTAGCTTATACTCCAAGAATTGCAGTTGTACAGTTACTTGAGGAATATTATTATTTCCAGGAAACTTTTTGCTATTTTGGGTAACATATAGATACCCAGTTTATGACATATTGTGCTGGCACAAAACAGTACTAATAATTAAAAAACACTTTCACAAATTTAAAGCTAATTTTAGGTCTACCATAGAGACTGCTGATAAATTTACTTCTTGTTATCCACTTATTTGCTACCTCAGTGTCTGCGTAGTCATGAAGTCAACCCCAGATCCCTTTTTTCCCATTGTCTAGTCTGGTCTGTCTTGGTAAACTGATTGTGGTCCTTTGAATTTCATAGGAGTGGTAATGTGTTTATTATTATCTGCAGGAAGTCCATGCCCCTGTCCCTCACAGATTACAAGAACTGAGTGTCATAAGCTAATTTTTGTTTTACATTCCATTAATTCACCTTTAACAACTAATTTTAATTAGCCTTTTCCCAAATAAGACCACTACCTTTATCTCCATATTGCAAGCACTATATAGCAGGCTAAATCATAGTTTGAAATCCTGTACCCCTCCTCATTATGGTTTTGGTAGCATTGGGGGTGTGGCATTTAATCACATGGGAACATGATGAATGGGATCTCTGCCACCTTCTCACCTCCAACTTGGTTAATTCTATGATGGAAGGACACATGCCTTCCCGTCCCTAATTGAGCCACTTGAATGGGCGGTTAATGCCCACTTAAGCACTTCATCCCAGTGCTGCAAGCATTAATCTGGAAGTTGGTTGGAGTCTGGCCACATGAAGAGTGTAATTGCCACCCCCAACCATGTTATTGCTTGCGAGGGCTGTTCCTTGTTCAAAGACACACAATGTTTGATGGCATTCTTTTGACCATCCATCTTTGAGAACCTACACACCATTAATTGCATGGTGAAGCTCATCCTCTGTACACTAATTGGCCAATCCATGAAAAATCTCTGCTGGGTGACTGTTTTCCACAAAGTGCAGCCTTCTGATTCGCAATTGATGCTGGTAGTGGGTGGCTTTGAAGAGTAGAATGAAGAAGTATCTGTGAACGTGTGCCACATGTCAACTAATAGGCTGCAATTTCAACACCTGTATTCTAGGATTAACACTTCATATGTGGGATATACAGTCTTTGCAGGGCCAGTACTAGGAGCTTAGAAGGACTTTGATACAGTGTTGCATTATGCTACGAATGTTCTATGCTCCTTTGTATTGTGTCAGAGTCTTATTGTCACTGCCTTTGAAGAACACAATCCTCTGCCTTTTAGAGGATTTATTCTCTGTTTTTGCAAAGACACTTTGTGTTGCCACTGAAACAGACAGTTCTGAGTATATTGCAAGGATTCAACTGTTCTACCACTGAACAACTGGTGTGTAAAATCCACCTTCCCTTTAAATGATGTTAGCTGGCTAGATTTTGCGAGTGGCAGCTGTTGAGATGTTGACTCTGACTTCCTTCGCATGCTTTGTGTGCAGAAGGAGCCAACATAAATAGTGGCTTTGTTAGGAATTCGGCAGAACACAGCTTTGTATTCAAAGTTTCTCAAAATCTTCCTTCTTTCACATTGATCGCTAAGCTAATTGCCATGGTGATGAAAGAATGGGTCAGTGAATATTGTAATACTAAACCATCAGACGAAACTGTAGTTTTCACACCTATATTGGAGTCCTAAAGAAATAAGCTGCCCTTCAAATAATTTTGGCACAGTAGATAAAGTAGGTAAACAGAAGGAAATTCACAACTGGTGTATCATGTTTGAGCTATAATGTTTATTAGGCAACAGTGGGTTAATTTTTACCTTGGACAAGTGTGAAATGTCTGCTATCGATTCAGCCTCCCGTTATAAATCTCTGCTGCTTTTCATTACCATTGGAGTCAATAAAAAATCAGGAGAGATGCATAATGGGCAGCTGAATCAATATTGTCCATGTTACGTTATCTCCCAAAGTCAACACGCGCACCATCCCAACCCCCTTCCACCCTGAACTGTGATGAAGCAAAACAATACTGATGTATGATTCTTGGAGAGGGGTGAACACATCTCCTGTCTGTGTGATTGTTGCTTTTTACTGCAGTATCAAGCTAAAAAACAATTCTGACATAATTTATGCCATTTGCACTTCAGGCTGTCACCTCTCTTAGGCCCAATTTAACAAAAGGGATTAGGGAGGTCCACTGCAAGATTTATTCCCACCTGAGACTTGTATAAGCTGATACATATCTTCGATTTAAGCCTATAGCTATCATTAATATGATTTTTTTGGACTCTTCAGACTCTTGCTTATGCTAGGTTTGAGTGAATTACACCAATAACCAATACCTCATGGGATAGCATGAGGGCATAACAATCTTTTCCTTTCTACTCAAAGTCCTTATCTGAGGAGTTCAGTGAATTTTCCACTGAAATATATTTGAAGTTATTTTAAGCGTGATGAACATCTGCTCAGTGCTGGCCACAAAGATGTGCCCTGAGTCTTAACAATTTTCCATTCTCAGAATATACCTGGAACACAGGCAGAGAATTATTGTTACAAATCTCAGAGGGCAATTGTTACCGCAAACTTCACTGTTGATGATATAAATTCAGAAAAGAAATCTTGGTTTGTTTTTGGTTTGGTACCAGAACTTAATCCCTTGGTCACTCAACGACCCATCTTTTGCCATCTTGAGCCATATATCTTTGGACACATAATGTGAAGGAACAATAATGAGTCTCTCATAGCTGGAGATATAGTGAGTCACACCAGTATCATAAGGTCACATCATGTGTTGTACACCTTACTGGCACACTTATACTTTACCTTTTCAACGAACAGCAACTTTGAACCATACTTTCACAAAATAGATTCCAGAAAGTCTGGTGATTTCTTTTGTGGATTCTGTACAGACATGGCTGAATGCATTGCTGGAAAGTTACTTGAAATGCAAATTATCTAATTCACTAGAACTTGACATTTCAATAGAAGAGATCTAAAAATGACAATAGCTGGTTGACCTACAATCTTGGCGAGCCAGAGTGTGAGTAAGTTGTTGCAGGATCTGTTTTTGGAGCAGTTGTATTTATATGGTTAGTTCAGATCAATTTTTGGTCATTTGTAACCCCCAGGATGTTGATATAACTGAAACTGGCTGGAGAGGAAGTTCATTCCCTCTCAAGGGCAGCCCAAGTTAATCTGCGATAAACACCTTAGAAAGCGAGATCTCATCCGGGAAAAGGAAAGAATCCTGCTTTGAAAACAAGTCATCTCATGCAGTGGAGAGGAGCTAATTCATTTTTGCTGCAAGGTTGTTTCTTCACTACAGAAGCTTAGCCAAATACCATCTGAAACACCAACAAAGTTCTAATTGTAATTGCCTTGAGTGAATCAAGAGACAACTGTTCAGACCTTGGACTTTTCAGCCACCATCTGAAAGGCTGTATGAACAAATGGCCTGATAATCTGAGTGTGTGTGTGTGTGTGTGTATCCATGTTTGGGTGTTTGCTCTGTTTCATTCAAGTGCTTTGGTTTAAATTTACAAGGCAGCCTGATGCTATCTTTAAAGTCACAACACTGAAAATGTTAAAACATTCTTTCTCAAAAATACATCCGGTTGCAGTCAGTTGAGAGATGAGAAAAGGATGTGGGATCCAATTATCCCACATCTTTCCCTGTTTATAACACCATTTAATTCTCTGTCCATACCTACCCTGGGCTCCACACAGTAATGTTCAGAAGTAGGGCAGAAGATCCTGCTAGAGGCTGTACTCTGTATTTTGAGTAAACAGTGTTTTTTCCTTCTATTAAGCTCTGTCATAATGTGTATAAACACCCATGGTGTTTCAGTCTAATAGGGGGAGTGACTATCAAATTTATGATAGTGTCATGATAAACATGATAGTTATTCTGCATGGTTTACTCTTGGGTAATTAGGAAAAAGTCCCTTCATTTGTTAAAGTCCATTAATTCTAAAACCCTATGTTAAACTGTAACCAAAAAATAATGCCTCATTGAATAGTGAGCTTCAAACTTCATTATTAGCGGTTGCTGACAAACTGATTATTCCTCCATTGCAATTATCCTCCATGAATCAGATACAATCCTTGTATCTCTCATGACACCTTACAATAATTTATTTTTGAAGGCAGGCCACATCTATTAAAAATTGCATAACTACTTGCTATATTGAATTTTAAAATGCATCGAAAAGTTACTCCAATGTCAATGTCAATTCAAAAATGTTAACGTCTACTTTCCAGAGATAATGGGAACTGCAGAAGCTGGTGAATCCAAGATAACAAAGTGTGGAGCTAGATGAACAGAACAGGCCAAGCAGCATCTCAGGAGCACAAAAGCTGACGTTTCGGGCCTAGACCCTTCATCAGAGAGGCGGATGGGGAGACGATTCTGAAATAAATAGGGAGAGAGGGGGAGGCGGACCGAAGATGGAGAGAAAAGAAGATAGGTTGAGAGAAGAGTATAGGTGGAGAGGTAGGGAGGAATAGGTCAGTCCAGGGAAGACGGGCAGTTCAAGGAGGCGGGATGAGGTTAGTAGGTAGGAAATGGAGGTGCGGCTTGAGGTGGGAGGAAGGGATAGGTGAGAGGAAGAACAGGATATCGTTCCATATCAGTTCTGTCTGTAAGTGATGCAATGATTGGCATTTTCAGCATCAAAGGCCTGTTGTTGGTAAGAAGCTCAGTCTTGCATTGGCAGTCGTATACCTCTCAAGCCTCAGTTCATAGAAGCTCTCCAATGGTTTGCGGGGAGGCAGGGTTGGAAATTCTGTCTTACTGCAGTTTTTACTTCCTTTCAATAATGGTTACTCACGAACATGAAATCACTTGACAAAACAACATGGTCTTCACATGGATACTGTTGAAGGTCATTATCTGCAACACCGGTGAAACTCCATATGGAAAAAATCAATTTTTCTCTGAACATCTGCATTCCCCTCCCAAATAGCTGAATAAGATCTTGATCTAACAGCCAGCCAAAGCAAGTACCCATCATTGTAGCAGTTTCTGCCCCTGCAAATGAGAAAGCCATGGACCAAGAAGAACAACAATTTGCCTTTTTCTCTCCTTACTAAGCAGAAAATGCATCTATCTCTATTGAATGCAGTATGAAGGTTCAATGCCTGACACCCTTGGGCTGTTTTGGATTGGAGATTTTCTCTTATTTTATATTATTCATTACTCGCTGCTCCATGAATGCGTTTGCTGAAGAAAGATACAGTTAAGGACAGGTTAAGAATGAAAACAATGAATACAAGTGGAGAAGTTACGAGTGTGAGGGAAAGAATGCACTGATAATTAAGCCCCACAACTCCACCAGTCACATCATTGGTGTAAATATGTTGATTCAATTACTCAAGTTGCTGCTTGCTTCTCTTTTTAACTATCATCAAAAATAAATGAAATATTCACCAGGCTTTGGAAGTGAAATAGAATTAATCATTGCACTATAAACAAACTTTTATTAAAGCAAGTGACAAAATCAGACCTAAACTATGATTTTGGAATTAGACAAAATTGCTTTAAACCTGCCCCCACCCCCTCCACACATATCCACACAGAGGCACTCATGTAACACAAAAAGACAAGTCACTGAAGAGATGGTAGTTTACTAAAAAATGGAGAAAGGGTACAAATGCAATTTCTCTGGGCCAAGGATTTGAAAACAAAGGATAAAATGTAATCAATTCTCAGGTGCATTGAATTTCCTGTCAATGAAACTAAAGCACTGAAAGCTGTACATTGTTTATGAATGTTCTGTTTGGATTCGAAGTGACTTGGATTTATGTTTTTGACAATTTGTCACAGTTGTTGCTAACCCTTTCAGGTTTTCCAAATACTAGTATTTGGAAACTCTGTCACATTCCCGGAAACTTGAACTGAGAAGAGGATTTCAGGAGAAAGTGTGCAGTTTCTGGGGTATCACCTTCACTCTGACCTCTGGATCTACAGAGTAAAACATCAGTCCAGAGTGGGCTACTACATAGCTATTAGCATAGGGACCCTAGCTTCATCAATACTGGATTTTCACTAAAATAAAAGCAATGAAGCCCATTTTTTTCTTATCACAAAATCTTTGTTTAACTGCTTTTCCAAAGCCACTTGATTTCCAGTGTAACAGCTGGTGAATCACAGCAACCATTAAACTGTTAGCTTCATTTCCAAGAAACCACATGGTAATCCTTCTAAATCCAGACAATGTCAACAAAATCCAAAATGTTCCAGTATTTCTCAGATCATCATTCAATGTAAATATGCATTCCTAACATAGGGTAAATTAGATCAATGTTGTAAAGATTGAGCAGGGGAGAAAAATGGACGATTCTAGTTTTTAAATAGCTGGATTTGGGGTAGTAAACTACCATTCATTAGGATGGGGAGTCGATCTAAACTAAAGAATACAATTCTAGCAATGATGCACTAGTGAATCATAAAGTACAAAAGTAACAAAATTATGATGAATTATTAGAAAGCACTCACTGAGCCAAAACTGGAATACTGCATTCAGTTTTTCATATAGGATATTGGAAGGTGACCTCGTCGAGGTTTATAAAATCATGGATCTCAAAAAAGCACTGGATAAGGACCTAAAGGGGAAAACATTGCAGGTTTGCAGGTTAAGGATGGATGAGTAGAATGAGCTGAATTGTTACTGTAGAATGCCAGCATGTGTTTGACAGACTTGATAACTTCCTTCTGTGCTCTGCAATCCATTTAGTACAACGTCTGGGTGGAATTTCACCTTTTTTTGGCTAAATTTGAGTTGTGTGAGTCTCTTTTTTGTTTAATTTTTGCTACTAAGCAAAGCCAGATCTCTTGATAAATGCATTTTATCAGCAAACACGATTTCCTACCCTGCTTGATAGTGTCCTTCACATTTGATTCCAGCCCCATCTTTCCACATGTTGTTCCCAGAACAACTGTGTAAATATCCCTTGCACCCGCAACATCTTTGAAAGACACTGGAAACCCAGGCAAGTGTTGGCACTTGGTAATCCACAATTGCCTCGCACTGGCTGGGTCACAGCAGAGCTGCCACAAAGCCGTACTGCCCGTAACACAGAACCAGCATGATTGGCACTCCTGCAGAAGTGTGAACCCATTCTCTCAACCTAGTCACTATTTAACCATCAGGCTACACTATTTATCCGTCCTTAGCTACATCTCCTCTAAGCTCTGTCTCCTGGTCACCGTTATCATGTCCTAGTACCCACTGGACACTTGCATCTTGTTATTGCATAGGAGGAGATCAAAACGTACAGTAAAGCATTCTGACAATTCCAAACATGAGCTTATATACACAGTCACCAAATTGCAATGAATACAGGCTGCAGTTTGCCCCCACAGTGCAAACCAAGTGCTGGCAGCACTGGCCATGACGTTCTATAATTGTCCCCTGTATCTAGCTCCATCTCAGCCCCAACATTACACCTTAACAAAGTGTACCTTGCTCCTCTATGCTGTCCCTGTGGAGGCTACGTTCATGGTTATCATCACTACCAACACCTCACCCCTCTGGTTGTCTATTGTGTTCTCTGATGTTGTTCTGCATAGTACTCCTGCTCCCCACACACACATACACACAGCTATCCATCTCTTGGGCCTGCACAGGATTTTTTTTTGCGCTGACTTGAACATAGGCACCCAATGACTCTTAGCTTGCTTTGTTAACTCTCACCGACTTTAGTGCTTACATGAATGTATCCAGCCTCAGTGTGCTTACATTCCCTATAAATGCCCAGAGACATTAGCATGGGTTGTGGGCTGCCAACCACTCTGGTTGAGTGCAGGGGGTGAGGCAGGCAGGTTGTGATGATGAGGAGCACTGATTAGTAAATGTAACTATCAGGCATGTTATGACACAGAGACAGACACTGAACCACATCAGCCATTCTGCATAAATATTTGCAACATAGTAAAATGGTTACCTTAGAAAACCCCTGATAGTTACTCCAATGGTTCCTAACCAGATGTTTGAATAACCAATCCCAGATTTTGTGAATAATTCATTTTAGACACTGGTCTTGTAGCTTAACTAAAAGATTTAGCAACTTTTTTAAGCATACAATAACTTTAACAGAAAAAAATAAGCAAACCACAATCTAACTAGTGCCTAGGCTTTAAACATTTGTTTACACACAAAATGCAGACAGATAAACAAATACAGTTAAAGGATAAATTAAAGAAAATAACAAACCTGGCTGGGTTAGTTCAATGGTTTCATGGTGATTTGTTTCACAGGTACAGATGTGGACTCCTTGGTTGCTTTTCTGGAGACGTCGATGAAGGTCACCTTTTCAGTTCACTCAGGTGAAGGCAGTAATACTTCTCACTCAGCCTTCTACTCTTTGAGATTCCAAAAGCAGCAAAGAGAGGTTAGAGAGGGAGGTTTCAGGTATTAATACTGTGTCATTAGCAGTCAAACTTTTCTTTGACGAAAACACAGTTCAAAAAAAGCAACTTCAGCTCTCGTCCTGCCCTGATAGACTGATCATCTTTTAAAAAGCCTTATTCACTATTCAACATCTGCCATCTGCTTGAATAAACGGTCTGTTCCAGACTTGCCTGAACCAATTCCCAGGTACTGACAATGTTAATAGCAAACATCAAACCTATGTTAAACACAATAGTCACTTCACGCTCATTGTGTGTGTCGGAGCTCTTTTAATCAACAATCGGCCTGAATTTATCCTGGCTCAACCTCTCCAATAGAAGTTTGTTTTGTCTGTTCTTTTCCTTTCACTGCAAGCTGTTTCCCATCATCAGCTCACAATTCCCAGTTTACAACTACAAACCAAAATTGATAAAAAGAATAAAAAACAAAAATAATGAAAAATCACTGAGGGTTCTAACAAACATGGCTTACACTCAGCTATTGGAGAACCACACTAGCAACATGTGCCAGTATGTAGGAAGTTAGTGAAGAAATTGCCCCTAGCAGCTATATTTGTATGATCGATAACCATAGGTGAGGTGCTGGAGGGTGGCTAACATTGAGCCTTTATTTAAGAAAGACGTTAAGGAGAAGTCTGAGAACTATAGACTTGTGAGTCTGACATTGGTAGTGGGTATGTTGTAGGGGGTGATTCTGAAAGACAGGGTTTACTATTTGGAGAAGTAGTGACTGATTAGGGATAGTCAGCATGGTTTTGTGCAAGAGAAATCATGTCTCTCAAACTTGATTGAGTCTTTTGAGGAAGTAACCAAAAAAGATTGATGAGGGCAGTGTGGTAGATGTGGTTTACATGGACTTTGTTAAAGCTTTAGATCACATGGGATTTAGATGAGCTTGCTAAATGGATACAAAATTGGGTTTATGGTAGGACACAGTGAGTTGTGATGGAGGGTTGTTTTTCAGACTGGAGGCCTGTGACCAACGGTGTTCCACAGGGATTGGTACTGGGCCCACAATTGTTTATCATTTATGTGAATGAGTTGGGTGAGAATATAAGAAGCATGGTTAGTAAGTTTGCGGATAACATCATTATCGGTGGTATTGTGGACAGTGAAGGAGGTAATCTAAAATTACAAAGAGATCTTGATCAGCTTGGTCAGTGGGCTGAGAAGTGACAGATTGATTTTAATTTGGATAAATGCCAGGTATTACATTTGGGTAAAACAAACAAGGGCAGGACTTATATAATTAATGGTGGCACCCTGGGCAGTGATGTGGAACAGAAAAACGTAGGGGCTTAGGTACATAATTCTTTGAAATTTACACCATAGGTAGACAGTGTGATAAATAAGGCGGTTAGCTCACTTGCCTTTATTACTCAGACCTCTGCATATAGGTGTTGGGACATTTTGTTAAAATTGTTGGCAAGGCCCCTTCCAGAGTTCTGTGTTCAGTATAGCTCTGCTATAGATAGGATATTATTGAATTAGAGATTGTTCATAGAATTAAAAACTAGGGGGCACATTTTTAAGGCGAGAGGAGAAAGTTTTGAAAAGAGCATGAAGGGGGCAACCTCTTTGCACAGAGAATGGCCCAAGTATGGAATAAACTGCCAGAGGAAGTGGTGGATGCAGGTTCAGTTACAACAGTTAAAAGACATTTGGAAAAGCTCATATATAGGAAAGATTTGGAAGGATTTGAGCCAAATGCAAGTAAATGGACCAGTTTAGTTTGGGAACATGGTCAGTGTGGGCTAGTTGGACCAAAGGGTTAGTTTCCATGCTATATGACTCTATAACATACTTTATGTGCTTCAAGTATATGGTCATGTGTCAAAGTCAAGCAGGAGTCTTTAATTAGGTAAAGCAGTTCTACAGTTAGTCAGGGAGATTTTTTTTACTTATTCATAGGATTTGGGTGTCCCTGGCCAGGTCAGCATTTATTACCCACCCCTAATTGCATTAAATGTCAACCATATTGCTGTGGATCTGCAGTCTCATGTAGGCCAGAACAGGTAAGGATGATGGTTTCCTTCCCTAAAGGACATAAGTGAACCAGATGGCTTTTTCCTGGTAATCAATAATGGTTTTACAGTCATCATTAGACTGTTAATTCCAGATTTTTATTGCATTCAAATTTCACCATTTGCCTTGGTAGCATTTGAAACTAGGTACCCAGAATCTTTGGATTAATAGTCTAGCTATAATACCAGTAGGCCATCACCTCCCCATGATACCACCACAGTCAGTCAACGGGCTTAATGTAATCTGTGCAGGGGTTTGGCCATGGTCATCCAGGCACTTGATCTAACAATAGCCTGACCTTGCCGTCCAGGGACTAAGCAAAGTTCAGCCCTGCAAATTAGGCACAAGCAGTCCAGGGATTATAGCTGGTCAGCCTGGGTACCATGGAGACATGGTGTAGGTGTTGTGCTACACAATCCAGAGGTTTGCTTGATAATGACCAGATTAATCAGGGGCAGTGCATGGAGCCCTGGTGTAGGCAGTTCAGGAGATGGACTGTTTTGTATTGGTTTACTGAGACAATAGTCTCAAAGCAGGGGATAATTGCAAATAGTAGGCAGCTCAAAGTGAATTGGAGAAGACAAGGAGTCTTGAATAAGGATGCAAACAAGTCACAGTAACTGTAGCCTCTACATGGGGAAGGTATAAAATCAACAGGGATATGATTAGTCACTATCATAGACTCTGGGATAAAGTGGGCACGTGACAGTGATGCAAAGATGCTTAACTAAAATGGGGGATCTGCAAGGTCATGGTAGCCACAGATACAAAAACACAAAAGGGAAGTTCTTAGATTTCAGACTTCATTCAATGTTTGACCTTCCAGCCAGAAACTCTGGTTTATTGTAAAGGGCAAACAGCACCTTATTATTTTTGCAGTCCCTCATCTTTTGCATCAATGAATTGATGTTACGTTAATGATGTGATTGTATGCATGATATCTTTGTATTATACCACTTTAAAGTTTCTACACAAATGTCCCAACACCTATATGCAGTTTCTCCCTGACTAACTGTAGAACTGCTTTACCTAATTAAAGACTCCTGCTTGACTTTGACACATGACCATACACTTGAAGCACATAAAGTATGTTATAGAGTCCTATAGCATGGAAACTAACCCTTTGGTCCAACTAGCCCACACTGACCATGTTCCCAAACTAAACTTTAAAGTTTCTATGCCATACAAGATCCTTAGGGATGAAGCAGCAGTGAGACAATCCACTTATATCACAGGGCACTGATGGTGTAGATCTCTCAAGGCGTAAATAAGGATTTGATATCTGAGCGCTTTATAGTGCAGTTCCACATGACAACTACCAGATTGACATGAATCCTGAGAAAGCTCCTATAACACCTCCATCATCTGCACAGTCCAGTGCTTCAGAGTATGTGCGGAGTGCGAAGTTGCCTTAAAATACTTGCACATCCTCTTTGTTAGCAATGAACCTGTGATGTGGCATGGTTTTTCATGCAGAGTAGTTTGCTGTGAGAGACGGTGGGCACATGACGTGAAAACAATGTATCTCCCAGACTTGAATGTCAACGCGCTCCGTTAAAAGATTGATAGATAGAATGAACCTTACCACCTCCGCTACCCTGTCCCCCCACCTCCCACCACCACCCCAAGATGTGGGGAATTATCATTTATTCAAAAATCTTACACATAAAGTGGTAAATGTGTGGAATAATGTGCGCAGGAACACAGAACCATACAGATATACAGCAGATGCTGTGTGTGCTGGACCTGGATCCACAAGGCAATCACCAACCTTTCCATAGACAGAGCCAGGTGCATGCATGCTGCAGACACCATGGTACTGAGAATGTTGGTGGGCACTTCCATCTTTTGGTACAGCTTACAGAATGCTTCTGACAAACCTATCTGACTTTCTCAAGTTTACCTCTGCAGGCTGCCCATATCACTTATGGCTGTGTATAAAGGTGGCACGGTGGCTCAGTGGTTAGCACTGCTGCCTCACAGTGCCAGGGACCCAGGTTTGATTCCACCCACGGGTGACTGTGGAGTTTGCACATTCTTCCAATGTCTGCGTGGGTTTGCTCCAGGTTGCAACTCCAGGTAAATGAGTCAGTGCTGTTGAAGGGCGCAGGTAATCTCTTGAAACAAGGGATGCATTTAGCATGATGAACTGGGTTAAAGAAGTGTTTCTGACCATGTCTGGCGAGGTTTCCCCTGTGAGTTTTTATTTTATTCATTCAAGGGACATGGGCATTGCTGACCAGGCCAGAGTCACGATACATTACTGCGGGTCTGTACTCACTGTAAGGACAACAGATCTCCTTCCCTAAACCCATGTTAGTTAACTGAAAAGTTTTTTTTATGAGAATCCAGTTATTTTATTCCAGTTGTTTATTGAGTCAAAATTTCACCATCTGCCATGGCGGAATTTGAAACTGTGTCCTGAGAATATTAACCTGGTCCACTGCATTAGTAGTTAAGTGATAGGTAAGTGTTTAGGAAATGCAAAGGGCAGGAAGAATTAGTTGTTATAGAGGATTAAGTGGGTGAGAGCCCGTGGGTAGTGCAGTGTGGAGGAATCCAACAATTCATGCAATATGGAGGGTTATGCTGCATCAGCCTTCATGATATCTGAGTGCAGTGGCAAATTTAGAGTGAGTGATGATCATTTGAGTGTGTGGTACCAGTGATAAGATGATGACATATATCCTTGTGGAGAGCAGAAGATCATTAGGCTGCTTTTTGCACTGTTAAATAATCTTTTTCATGTGCACCACGGTGCTGCGCCCTGCTACAAGCTGGCTGGGTCTGGTGGTGTGGCCTTCTGTGGATCCCACTTGGAAGAGGACTGATCTCCTCTCACCACACTGCCCACTGAGCAGGGAAAGAATTTCACTTTCTGCTGGGGCATCTCCTCGGTGATTGGATTGAAGCATCACAGCATGAGAGTCATTCCTGGCTAGCGGTGTCTGAAGTGCTGCCCAGCTGCGTTTTGCACATGCCATCAGAGTAGTGGGTGTCAAAGTTCCTGGTAGAGGTAAGCACTTCTCACATGCTACAAATTTCCTCAAGAAATGCAGCACGGTGGCTCAGTGGTTAGCACTGCAGCCTCACAGTGCCAGGGACCCGGCTTCGATTCCAGCCTCGGGTAACTGTCTGTGTGGAGTTTGCACATTCTCCCCGTGTCTGCATGGGTTTTCTCTGGGTGTTCCGGTTTCCTCCCACAGTCCAAAGATGTGCAGGCTAGGTAGATTGGCCATGCTAAATTGCCCATAGTGTTCAGGGGAGTGTGGGTTATAGGGGGATGGGTTTGGGTGGGATGCTCCAAGAGGCGGTGTGGACTTGTTGGGCCAAAGGGCCTGTTTCCACACTGTAGGCATTCTAATCTAAATGCATCTAAGAGCTGAGGTGCTTCTTTAATGATGTGAAGGTTGCACAAGAAAGCTCACCTCTTGTCTTGGTGGAGTGGAAGCCATTAACTCACTTGCAACGGCACTTTAACTGCAGGTAGGAAAGTTCTGCCCAATGGCAATTTTCTCCCACCATTTTTGTGCCATGGGCAAAGACCAATTTCACCTGAGAATCTTTTTGTATAAATTTTAAATTTGGCTTAGGTGAAATGAAATTATTCATGCACACAAATTTAGAAATTACCATTATTCTTGTAATAGACTAAAGTTCCTTTTCTTTTCATATCTTTTCTTAATTTTTGTGGATTAATACAACTACAGTTATCAAGTTGACTTTTGAACTTAATTTGGATTTAGCCCTTAACAGCTTAGAGGTTATCACTCTAGACTATAAATGAGGGCTGAAATATCAATTGACAGTTGTACATATCAAAAATTGCATAATTGGTTTCTGTCAACATTAGGTGTTACAATGATTTAAAACAGATTTTCAGTTCAACAGAGCAACCAAGTTAATAAATGGATTATATGTGTAATTTCGCATTTCCTTGCTTTCAACTGTTAACTATTTATTGTATTGATTTCCTATCATATTAAGCATTCTTTCGAAAAATAACTTAGTGATAAATAAATATATGAAACAAAACATTGAATGCTTTCAGGAAGGAGTTTGATAGAGTCCTTAGGACTAAAACAGTATGCCACATTACTGACGCTTCCGAAATTGCAGAAGCCGCGCTTCCTTCCTCCCAACTTCAAAGCCAAAATCTACCCTCTCAATCCCTTTGCCCCACAATGTTTTTCCTCATATGTTTTGGCATGAAATTCACGGGAAAGAAAATGCTATTTGGTCAAAGATGTATCATCAACTAGTGTTAAAAGTACATTGTATATTAATTTAAAACCTACACAAATAATTAAAATGCATAAATAGGAGATATAATGAACCTTAGATTTATAATGGCACGTGGATTCCTTTCTAAAATTCACTTCCAGACTGTGGCCATCACTGTCAAGTTCAGTATTTATCCTGCACACCTTCTGAAACATCTGAGTGGCTTGCGAGACCACTTCAGAGGGCAATCATGTTTCAAGTGTGAACAGAATGTAACATTTACAGAGTAGCACGCATATCTTTGGGTTGTTTTGCAATTATTTTATTGACAGTGGTATATGGAAAGTGATGCAAATAGACATGGAGTCAAAACTTAAATATGGCATCGATGTGGGGTTGGTAAGACTAAGGAAAGAAGTTATATAAAGGGTTTTGCGTAGTCACATTTCAGAACTGTTGAATAATTTGTGCAGTTCTGACAAGAGTATTTTGGGCACATTGTATCTATGCTTTTAGCAATCAAAAGTGCCCTACAATGATGGCCAATTTCTTTGTCTGACAATTATTTGTTGGCATGTAGATGTTGGCATTCATTTTCTCTCACTGATTAATTGCTGCTCAGGAACCAACATTGTGATTTATACGATTTCCCACTTCCTCCAAACACATGTACACACACACACACACACACACACACACGCACTCACGCACGCACGCACGCACATACACACACACACACACACACACAAAAAACTTTTCCATTTGAAATATTGATTCTGTTTTCTTTATGTTTGCACTTGGAATGGGAGAATTTTCACCAATTACATTCTGGTTACTTTTTCCACTGCAATATTCCTTTAATTATTAATCACTAGATACGTCTTTATTATGGTGCATTTCAATATTGTTGAATTATTTCAGAAGACGTGGAATCATTATATTTGATATAAATGGTAACTAAAGCAGACAAACATTTTCTCACTGCAGCCATTTCAGACCAACCGCAATGTTATTGAGGCCTCAAACAGCTTTCTCTCCTAATCATTAGCATATGTATGATGCTCTAGATTGGTTATAGTTTGCACTAAGAATCAACGAAATACAATTATTCACAGGGAGCCACTAACCCTTGACTTCCCAAATGGTCCAACGACATTCTGCATGGACTGAATGAGCTGGATTTTCTGAGGAGTGATGATTACATTCAGATTGCCTTCTTTCTCCTTGTGTACATAATGAGAGAGTTCCACATGTTGGGCAGGACCTTTTTAGTGCATCAATATCAGAGGGAGATAAACTTTGCTCCCATTTTTCACAGTGGTCATTTGCCATGTTCTGTAATTTGACAACACTGGTTAAAGGTGAGATATGTAACTGTGAGATGACAGTGCTCGGGTGTCAAGGTGCAAGGTGGAAAGGCGTTAGGTAATTGAGTATTGAGGGTAAGTGTAGTGGGTGAGAGATATCGGGTCTAGTGGAGGAGAGTGCGATTGGGTCCTAGGGTGAGGAAGGGTCAGTTGGATCCAATGAGGAAGGAAGGCTTCGTGGTGAGGTCCCCGGGGTTGGAGATTTGGGGAGTGAGTGGAAAATCAGATCCTGGAAAGAGTGAGAGTCTGGTGGGCAGTGGGAAGTCTTTGTCAGAGAGTAGTGTGATGGCATGTGTTCCCGGGGTGATCAGGAACATTGTATGTTGGGAAGAGAGAGGGGATGTCAATGGGTGTTGGATCCCAACAGAAAACGGGGGACATTGGGTACCAGGTGGAAGTCTGGTCCTTGAGTTGTAGGTCTTGCCTGAGTGGGGAAGGCTGTAGGATGTGGGTGGCGTGGGAGAATGTCCTGGGGTGAAGAGAGAGGTGGGTGTCATGATCCAGTTCATGAGGGTTTGTCTAACCTCAAGGTGGAGTGTTGGGTTCTGAGGGGAGGGGAAGGTGTTGGGGATCCTGGTCAGATGAAGGGTTGTGTCAGCGGCGCAAGAGGGAGAGCTGGAGTCCAATCTTGGTGGGAGAGGGCTGTTTCAGGTCCTGGATAGCGGTGGATTTCAGGCTGCAGGGTTGCGGGGACATGTCAGGTCCCAGGGATAGACAGTGTATAAAGTCCCATAGAGAGAAACGGTTGTCAAGTTTTGGGAGCAGAGAGGGGTCCCAGATCCTAGGGAGAGGGTATGCATTAAGTTTGGATCTGGGAGCAGTAAGGAAGCTGGATGAATTGGAGTTTTGTATGTATGTAGTCAACTGGAGAATTAGTTTAATAGTTGTCCAGAAATGAGATATGATTTTCAAGAATAACTTATCTGAGTAATTGTTTACTTCACTGCAGTGAAACCCTCAGGATTCTCCAATTTAAACAGCTGTTTCCAGAGGTTTCTGGAGATATGCAAATTGCCAATCTGAATCTTAAATATCCTGGGCAATTCTCTTGGATGCTGATAAGTGAAGGATTTCACAAGTTCCCAGTGTACAACTTCATTCAATATGTTAGAAGTGACTGCCTGGCCATTGGAAAGTATGGGCCTGAAATGTCAAATTCAGATGACAGTTTCAGTTAGGGGTGGGACTCAATTTAAGAATTCCATTCAGTAGAAGCCTTGAGTCTTTTTCATCCCTTGCTTTGCACTCCCGTAATCTTGTCTTGGACAAGCCTCTTTGAAAATACAGACTCCTTTTCCATAGGAATAATTTATGTTTGGTTTGCCTTCTCTACTTCAGAGCTTCAATCTTTTTGATGTATAAATAATTCTCATTCGTATAATGGAAGCTTCACCTAGAAAGCCAGAATTTGTTTTCCATCAAGAACTCCCTTGAGATGTTTGTGTTAAATTGCGTTCTTAAATCGTTACTTTCCATGTGGTGTAATTAGAACCACAGTTCGGTTCAGGAGGGTGTTTAAGGATTTGACCCAATAAAAGTTAAGAAATGTGATCAATTTCCAAATATTATGATAGTAATAAAAATGTACTATTGATATGCAGCGTTCACCATTTGATTATAATATCTGAGGGTCTCACAGACGGTTTTAGAAATGATACCACTAATCTAAAATGGTTGCCATTATCACCTCAAACGCAGGCAGTCTATGTGGAATATGCAAGCTAGCAACATCAGAATGATCAGTTTATATCTGTGAGACATCAAGAAATTTTCATTTCTTGTTTTACGCATTCTTGTATGATAAATCTACATATTGACAAAATAAAGGGAATCTGTATAATAACACAGTGTGATGCTGGATGAACACAGCAAGCCAAGCAGCATCAGAGGAGCAGGAAAGTTTGATGTTTCCGGTCAGGACCCTTCTTCAGAAAATTGTATCTGTGAAATGCTCAGTTTGGAAAAGATGATGGGCCTAGACTTTAGTCACTTGTTTTTAAAAACTTTAAACTACTGATTTACCTTAATGTCTGAACTAGACAATCCTCTACCCATCAGAAGTTTGTTAGCTGTGTTATGTAGGAGTGAGCAAAAACTTCTGCCATTTAGAATGTTGGACCAAAACTCTAGATTTTTAACAGAACTTTTAAAACAAAAAGAAGAAATATGTAATCACAGGGCTAGCTGTCTGGAACCATGGTTCAGTTAGAAATCCTATTCATGCCCTAGGCCAAAAGGCAGAATGAACCAGACCTAAGACATCTTGGACTCTTCAGAGGTACCAAGGCATTCAACTTCAATTAGTAATCAATCTCAGGAATACTGAACATTTCACTTAATCAAACCCATTCACACCTGCGCCAGGGTTCAGAAAGCCCATTCAGCCCTGAGAGCAGGAATAATAGCTCAACAGATGTGGGAGGTGATACTGGAGCACACAGTCTGTATAACTGCTGGCCCTGATCTGGGGGAGAGAGAGAGGTGGAGCCATCCCCACAGCTATCAACAGAAGAGGGATCCCAGACAAGGCGTGGAGCTGGATGAACACAGTAGGCCAGGCAGCATCAGAGGAGCAGGCAAGCTGGTGTTTTGGGTCTGGGCCCTTCTTCCAAAAGAGGTTTTCTGAAGAAGGGTCCAGGCCTGAAACGTCAGTTTTCCTGCTCCTCTGATGCTGCCTGGCCTACTGTGTTCCTCGAGCTCTACACCTTGTTACCTCAGACTCCAGCATCGGCAGTTCCTGCTATCCCTGAGTGAGGGATCCCAGACAGCTTCTCTCCCCGAGAACTATCTGCACAGCTATCTCCCTGAAACCTACCAACACACAGCTGTTCCGTACCAGGGCAACCAACGGCAACTGACCATGACCAGCAGACCTGATGACCGACAACCTCCAAAAACCACCAACACGACTAACAAGGCTGCAGGCACATTCTGAGGTGAAAGCCAGCTCAAAAAAAACCCCCTGGACCAGATGGTATATACCCAAGATTCCTGCAGGAAGCGAGGGAAGAGATTGCTGCCCCTTTGTCAATGATCTTTGCGTCCTCGCTGCCCACTGGCATAGTACCAGATGATTGGAGGGTGGCAAATGTTATTCCCTTATTCAAGAAAGGAAATAGAGGTAATCCTATGAATTATAGACCAGTCAGCCTTACTTCTATGGTGAGCAAATTATTGCAGAGGATTCTGAGAGATAGAATTTATGATTATTTAGAAAAACACAGTTTGGTTAGAAATAGTCATCATGGATTTGTGAGGGGCAGGTCATGCCTCAGAAGCCTTATTGAATTCTTCGAGGATGTGACATAACATATTGATGAAGGTAGAGCAGTAAATGTGGTGTACATGGATTTTAGCAAGGTATTTGATAAGGTTCTACATGGTAGGCTCATTCAGAACGTAAGGATGCATGCGATTCAGGGAAATTTGGCTGTCTGGATACAGAATTGGCTGTCCAATAGAAGACAGAGGGTGGGAGTGGATGGAAAGTAATCAGCCTGGAGCTCGGTGGCCAGTGGTGTTCCGCAGGGACCTATTCTGGGACCTCTGCTCTTTGTGATCTTTATAAAGGACTTGGATGAGGAAGAGGAAGGGTGGGTTAGGAACCTTGCTGAGCACACAAGGGTGGTGGAGTTGTGAATAGTGAGGACAGCTGTTGTAGGTTGCAACAGGACTTTGACAAGATACAGATCTGGGCAAAGAAGTAGCAGATGGAATTTAACCTGAAAAAGTGTTCAGTGATGCAATTTGGAAGGTCGAATTTGAATGCAGAATACAGGGTTAATGGCAGGATTCTGGGCAGTGTGGGGAAGCAGAGGGATCTTGGGGCCCACGTCCCTAGATCCAGCAAAGTTGCTACCCATGTTGATTGGGTTGTTAAGAAGGCGTATGGTGTGTTGGTTTTCATTGGCAGGGGAATTGAGTTTAAGAGTCACGAGGTTATGCTGCAGCTCTATAAAACCGTGGTTCGACCCCACTTGGAATATTGTGTAGGAAGGATATGGAAGCTTTAGAGAGGGTGCAGAGGAGATTTACCAGGATGGAAGGCAGGTCTTATGAGGAAAGGTTGAGGCAGCTAGGGTTTTTCTCATTGGAGCAAAGAAGGATGAGAGGTGACTTGATAGAGGTATACAAGATAGCACGGACAGCCAGAGAATACTTCCCAGGGTGGAAATGACTATTATGAGGGGGCATAATTTTAAGGTTATTGGAGGAAGGTATAGGGGAGGTGTCAGAGGTGGGCTCTTTAATACAGAGAGTGATGGGTAGGTGGATTGTGCTGCCTGCGGTGGTAGTGGAGTCAGATACATTAGGGACAACTAAGTGACTATTGGATACGTGCATGGATGATTGTAAAATGTAAGGTATGCGGGGTAGTTTGATCTTAGAGTAGGATAATAAGGCGGCACAACATCGTGGGCTGAAGGGCTTGTACTGTGCTGTGCTGTTCTGTGTTCTCTATGTTGTATAAAGCCACCTCAAAGTAAGAAAACCTAAGTTCTCGAACCAGACTGAACACCGTCCAAAGTCTTCAGTGAAGCATCAGCTACAGCAAATGGGAACAGCCAGCTGTATTTCAAAATTGTGTTTATCCCCAGTGGTGATCCTATTTCCTCAAGACCCAAAGCACCCAACCTAGCTAGAAGGGAATGGAAGGTGGGTTGGCGACAGTGCAGGAAACCCCAAGGTCAGGAATTCTGATTAAAGTGTCTGTTTGAAACTACTGATTAGTTTCTAATAGCAATTAGGCTGTATTAAGTTAATTGCTGATAGTGTCAGTTTCACTGTTTTGAATTTGCGTTTTTAACTCTTGTATTATATTCATCTTTATATTATTTCCCTGTTTATTACTTTTGCCTTTTTATTTGCATTTAATAAACACGCAGGTTCTTTGTCCTGAAGCACCTGTCCATTACCTTCTTCACTTCACATTCCTAAATTAAGCCCAGTGTCAGAACAAGGGAGCTGGGGGTGATTCGAACCACCTAAAAATAAGTAGATTACTGATTGCAAACAGTATCCCTGTAGTTTGCATGTTTTATTTCACTGTTTTTGGGGTAATAGGCAATAAAATTTCTCTCTGTTGCGAAGAAAACATTGGAATTGGCTTTTTTATTTGGGTCTAGTTAATTAAGTTTTAATTGATATTTTATAGCCATCTGCAAAAAAGAAATACAAGTATTTGTGCAACTGGATGAGAGAGGTTTAAAATAAGAGGCCTCAATCAAACCTCCTCATTTGGCTGTAACACAATTCAAGATGGTGAAAAGAGATAAAATGGGAACTGAAGATGCTGGAGAATCCAAGATAACTGTTTTCTGAAGAAAGGGTCTACACCCGAAATGTCAGCTCTCCTGCTCCTTGGTCTGATGTGTTCATCCAGCTCTGCACCTTGTATTCTCAGATTCTCCAGCATCGGCAGTTCCCACCACCTCTAGATAAACGCTGCGCTTGCAGTAGCAAGTTCAAGACTGGGGATTGTGTGGAAAATAACTCACCTCCTGCTTTATCAAAGCAACGACTCACGAAGGAACCTTTTGATGACACCTAATCAATCCACCATCTCCACCACTTAGAAGGACATGGGCAGCAGATGGCATAAAAACAGCATCAACTGTGAGTAACCCTCAAACCACACCATAACTAGCATTCACCATCTTGATAACAAAGTGTGGGGCTGGATGAACACAGCAGGCCAAGCAGCATCTTAGGAGCACAACAGCTGGCATTTCGGGCCTAGACTCTTCATCAGAAAAGGGGGATGGGGAGAGGATTCTGAAATAAATACGGAGAGAGGGGGAGGTAGAATGAAGATGGATAGAGGAGAAGATAGGTGGGGAGGAGAGTATGGGTGGGGAGGTAGGGAGGGGTAGGTCAGTCCGGGGAGGACGGACAGGACAAGGGGGCGGGATGAGGTTAGTAGGTAGGAAATGGAGGTGCGGCTTGAGGTGGGAGGAGGCGGTAGATGAGAGGAAGAACAGGTTAGGCAGAATGGGACGAGCTGAGCTGGTTTTCGGATGCAGTGCGGGGAGGGGAGATTTTGAAGCCGGTGAAATCCACATCGATACCATTGAGCTGCAGGGTTCCCAAGCGGAATATGAGTTGCTGTTCCTGCAACCTATGGGTAGCATCATTATGGCACTGCAGGAGGCCCAGGATGGACATGTCATCCAAGGAATGGGAGGGGGAGTTGAAATGGTTCACGATTGGGAGGTGCAGTTGTTTATTGTGAACCGAGCATAGGTGTTCTGCAAAGCAGCCCCCAAGCCTCCGATGGGTTTTGCAATGTAGCGGAAGCCACACTGTGTATAGCGGATGCAGTATACCACATTGGCGGATGTGCAGGTGAACATCTGCTTGATGTGGAAAGTCATCTTGAGGCCTGGGATGGGGGTGAGGGATGTGTGGGGGCAGGTGTAGCACTTCCTGCGGTTGCAGGGGAAGGTGCTGGGTGTGGTGGGGTTTGAGGGAGTGTGGAGCGGACAAGGGAGTCACAGAGAGAGTGGTCCCTCCGGAAGGCAGACAAGGGTGGGGTCGGAAAAATGTCTTTGGTGGTGGGGTCGGATTGTAGATGGCGGAAGTGTTGGAGGATGATGAGTTGCATCCAGAGGTTGGTTGGGTGGTGTGTGAGGACTAGGGGGGATCCTCTTGGGGCGGTTATTGCGGGGGCGGGGTGTGAGGGATGAGGTGCGGGAAATGCGGGAGACGCGGTCGAGGGCGTTCTCGACCACTGCGGGGGGGGAAGTTGCGGTCCTTGAAGAACGAGGACATCTGGGATGTGTGGGAGTGGAATGCCTCATCGTGGGAGCAGATGCGGCGGAGGCGGAGGAATTGGGAATAGGGGATGGAATTTTTGCAGGAGTGTGGGTGGGAGGAGGTGTATTCCAGGTGGCTGTGGGAGTCGGTGGGCTTGCAGTGGACATCGGTTAGATTTTCTCTGGATGGAGGTGGTAGTTGCCTGACTTTGCTTGCCACAAATCACCTCAAGACCAACATATGGACATGGACTGCCTGAGTATTTGAGGAGTTGTGGATGGCATTGAGCACAATCAGTTGATCAACCTGACTTTATGTTGTGGTGAACGTCAGTTAAAGATTGGTGGGCCTAGCACAAAATTCCGAGGATTCCTGCAGCAAAGACCTGGGACTAAGTTGATTGACATTTCAGCAGCATCTTTCTTTGCAAGTTATGACTTTAAACAATGCAGAGACTCCCCCTTGATTCCCATTAACTTACAGGACAGAAACTAACAACAAGGGTACACGAACCTCAATTGGCTACAAAAAGACACGACCAATATTCACTCATCACCATCCACAAGGACAAGGAGAACCACCAACTTGACTGGGACAAGACCAAAATCCTGGACAAGCTAAGCAGAGATAGGCACTGGAATTCCTAGAAGCCTAATACTCCACGAAGAAAGCCATCAATAAACAGATAGAACCTGACCCTATATACACTCTACTATGAAGGAAAACCAGAAGTGAGGCAATCCAGCTCAATGGAGTCCAGAGTTTAAAAAAAAGGTGGGAAAACACACCGATGCTTCATCGGAGGCTGCACTGATGATTTACCGAGCAGGATAATGAAACATTTGCGGAACAACAAATCAGCTCGGCGAGCCAGTCAACCACAATGAGCATTTATAATGTCTGGCCCGCATCCCAGTACTGTAGGAGCTTGAATCTTCCTTAAAATCTATTTAGTAATTGTTATTATTGTTGTTACTTGATGTTTAAATAGTTCAGGGACATCAGTGCAGGAGAGTTTGTTCACCATTTCAATTTTGGGTACCCAGAATTTACATTGACCATTTACGACAAATCTCTTGTCTCTGTCAGATCCAGTCTCTTATTCTCAAAGATGTTTCAGGTGGCAAGACATAACTGTTGAAATGTTTTAACGTTCACATTTTTGAGGTGGTGTATGTCGCCCGAGAGAATGAATTCTCCAGTTAACCACACATTGAGAAGAACACAATTCTTAATGTGGAATCAGTCTTAGTTTGCTGCAAATTGTTCATAGAATGATACAGCACAGAGCAAGACAATTCAGCCCATCATGCCTGGGCTGATACTGTGCTTTGAAAGAGCTACCCATATAGTTTGCTCCCCCTGCTTGTTAATGACACAGTTCTCTGACATGTTCATTTTTTACTCAGTTAAGATGAATTATTTCACAAAAAAAATCTCTTCAATGCCTGCAGGCTCCCATATTCTTCTCCTTTGATGCACAAAAATGTTAAAACAGCATAAAAGATGCAGAGAGCTATTAGAACAGAAGCCCTGGGTAGTGGCATGTGGAACAACTGCAGACCATCAAGATGCACCCTTACTGGGATTTCTGCTCAGTTTCAACCATGGACGGCTTGCAGGCCCTTACTCAGCAGATATTGGCAATGGTCCTTATATCTTGCACCTTGTATCCTCTTAAAGTGCAGGATCATAACAGTAACTTATTTTTTCAACTCCTTCTGAGACGTTTGGATATCACGACTGTCTGAATTTTTTTTATGGCAGGCAGAAAATCTTGAAGCCAATAACCATTATGACTGGTGAAAGCTGTAAGCCCACAGCAGCAGTTGAGAATTTACTCTGATTTTTGAGTGCAGGCTCTGGCTAGGAATTGAACCCGAAATTAATTATCGCTGGGTCTCTGCACATAACCCAAACTGATTAATCCAGATGGGTATAGACAGGAGACAGGTATTTCAGATGCCCACTGCCTGACTTGTGATCTGTTGTTGCAGGAAAACGAATTGAGAATGAATATTTTTAACTGATTCGGCGTTCTCCATCCTTCCCTCTAATTAATATCTGAGTATGCATGTGTTCACTCTCATTCTCTCTCTCTTTCTCTCTCTCTCATTGCCCCCACAACCCTGTTCTTACACTCTGCTGTAGATTACTTACATACACTGCTTTCTTTTGATATACTCAAATATAAATTTCTTAAAGCATAGTTAAATAGCTAAAGAGTAACAATCAACAAATACCAAAACTTTCCATTGAACATCAAAAGTATACTAAGAGCTATTAGCCAAAAGCAAGCAAAAAGTAGAATGGTTATGAATTATATGGGATTACTTTTCACTGAGAGGAGAACTGGCAACAAGATTTAGGATAATTCACAAAAGCAGCATTCTTGGAAAATCTCTGCAGCAGTCCCTACATGAAGTGCCCTCAGCCCAAAAACCTGCGGCTGCTTCCTCAATGACCTTCCCTCCATCATAACATCAGAAATAGGTATATTCATTGATGATTTCTTTTTAACATCATTTACAACTGCTCAAATACTGAAGCAGTTAGCAATTGCAACAAGACCTAGACAACATTCAGGCTTGGGTTGATTAGTGGCAAGCAATATTCATGTGACAGAAGTGCCAGACAATGGAGAACCTAATCATCTCTCTTTCATATTCAACAGCATTGCCATTGTTGACCCCTATTTATCATGATTCTGGGGTTTACCATTGATCAAAAACTGAACTGGAATAGCCACATATTACAGCGGCACAACTGTAGGTAGGAGACAGGGAGCTCTGCAGTAACTGACCTCATGACTCCCCAGAGTCTGCCCATCATCTACAAGGCTCAAACTAGGAGTGTGATACTTTCCATTTGTCCAGATGAGTGCAAATCCAATAATAATTGTGAAACTTGACACCATCCTGGAGAAAGCAGCTCATTTTACTGGTACCCTATTTATATCTTCAGAGTTCACTCTGTCTACCACAAGCACACCATGGCAGCAGCATGCACTATTGAAAATATGCACTGCATCAACCCCTCATCAAGACTTCTTTGACAGCATCTTGCACACACAGAGAAGAAAGAAGACAGGGGATTCAAGTTCTCCTCCAAGCCATACACCATCCGGACGTTGAACTATTTCATCATTCAATTGATATTATTGTGTCAAAATCCTGAAACTGCCTTCCTAACAATACCACAGATGTGCCTACATCCTAAATACTACAGCAATTCAAGAAGGAAGCTAACACCAGTTTCTCCATGGTACTAAATGCTCCTCAGCCTGCAATGCCCACTTCTCGTGAACAATCAGAAAAATAAAGAGCATGTTATTCTGATGTAGAATGGACTATGTGAAAATCTAATGGAAGCAGATTCAATAGTAACCTTGTAAAAGGGGTTATGTACACACATGATTGATTGATTGTCGTCCCATGTATGGATCGACAGTGAAAAATGTTGTTTTGCATGCTAAACAGGCAGATTGTACCATTCAAAGTGCATCAGGGTAGCAGAACAGGGTGCAGGATACAGCATTACAGCTGCAGAGAAGATGCAGAGAGAAAGATCAGAATTAACATTTGAGACCCCGTTCAAGACTCTGATAACAGCAAGGGAGAGTCTTTTCTTGAATCTGTCCATATTTTTATTCAAACCTTTATGCCTCTGCCCAGCAGAAGAGGGTGGAAGAGAGTATAACCAGTGTGGAAGGGGTCTCTGGTTGTGTTGGTTACTTTTCCGAGGCTGTGAGAATTTAGACAGAGTCAACAGATAGGGGATTGATTCAGGTGATGGACCAAGCTGTGTTCACTACTCTATAGTTTTTTTGTGGTCTTGGGAAGAGCAATTGATGTTGTTGAAAAGGAAAGATTTAGGAGCAGGGAAATAGGGCTAACTGGGAAAGAACTATGGGCTGAATAATCTTTCCAGTAGGCTTCTATGAAATACATGAAAAATTAGAAAAAAAAATTTGCTCTCTTCAGTAATCCAAGTACAAGGTTAAGAACACACTTTGTAGTATAATACTCACAATGGTTATATAATGCGTAAAAAAAAGAGTGAACTTATTCATATTGTTACCTTTCTGTGTTTGAAATCTCATTCTCTGTGTTAGCTGACTGACCTGACAAAAGGTTTCTCTTTGAGGGGTGGGAGTGAGTGGAGTATGTAGTGCCTTGTCATGAATAGGGGATGCTTGATGGATCAGCTCGGTGGACTTTTCCTGCCTGTGAGATTTGTACATTTGTAAGCTATTAGAGAGAACAACTTCCACACCACACTGCTTTTATTCTGTTTGGGCATTATAATTTCTGGATCTGAGGCTGTTTCCTTTAGACACTAATGCACATGACCTTGGAATGTGGAGGAGAGATTCTTTCTAATGTTTTCTTATTGATAGAGAATGTCTAAGCTTACAATGGGATATTTTGAAATATGAGGGCAAAAACAATTATACTTATGAATTGTGTTAATGGATAATCCTGACAACTGTTTGTTAATGGATAATCCTGACAACTGTTTGTGAACTGCAGCAATGGCTCCTGTTTCATAATGGAATAGGTCGAGAGTTCTAAAATCACAAAGGTCATTATGAAGCCCAGTGAAGGTTCAAAGATAATTATGCACTTTTCATATTCAGAGCAAGAAAACAATGAAAACAGAAACCATTGAACTCCGTCTGGTAGAAATAATAGTTTAAACAATTCTGTGTGAAGGCTTGTGTAGGGTCATTATAAAGTAGAACACAATTTTCCAAAAAAATGACCAAAATGATGGTTCAGCAATGCTAATTAATATGAATACAAATGGCACAAATGGCTACAAATCGCACACATACATACGAGCAATGCAGACAGATCCATTTCCACATAGATGTAAGGTAATCCAGCACCAACAGGTGCTCCGGTTTCCTCCCACAGTCCAAAGATGTGCAGGCTAGGTGGATTGGCCATGCTAAATTGCCTGTAGTATTTAGGGGTGAGTGGGTTATAGGGGGATGGATCTGGGTGGGATGCTTCAAGGGGCAGTGTGGACTTGTTGGGCCGAAGGGCCAGTTTCCACACTGTAGGGAATCTAATCTAATCAATCAGATAAAAGGACTTTAGGAACAGTAATCAAAACCTGTTTATGCAGTGAACAGTGTGGAGTATATGGAAGGAAAAAAGCAGCAAGGAGCTCAGAGGAATGAATTCCAGAGATTGGGGCAAAGACAGTCGAAGGTATTCCTGTCAGTATTAGAGAAAAAGCAGAGTGGAAGAGGCAGACAAGATGTTTGAAGGTGGTAGAACATATTGAGAAAGTAGTTAGCAAAGCATAGAGGATCTTAGGCATCATGAACAGAGGTATTTGGAGCATTTGAGCGATAGGGAGAGGCTGAATAGGCTGGGGTTATTTTCCCTGGTGTGTCAGAGATTAAGGGGTGGCCTTATGGACATTTTACAAAATCATGAGGTGCATGGATAGGGTGAAGAGCCAAGGTCGTTTCCCCCAGGGTAAGGGAGTCCAAAACTAGAGGACACATGTTTAAAGTGATAACAAAATGTGAGGCTGGATGAACACAGCAGGCCAAGCAGCATCTCAGGAGCACAAAAGCTGACGTTTCGGGCCTAGACCCTTCATCAGAGAGGGGGATGGGGTGAGGGTTCTGGAATAAATAGGGAGAGAGGGGGAGGCGGACCGAAGATGGAGAGAAAAGACGATAGGTGGAGAGAGTATAGGTGGGGAGGTTGGGAGGGGATCGGTCAGTCCAGGGAAGACGGACAGGTCAAGGAGGTGGGATGAGGTTAGTAGGTAGATGGGGGTGCGGCTTGGGGTGGGAGGAAGGGATGGGTGAGAGGAAGAACAGGTTAGGGAGGCAGAGATAGGTTGGACTGGTTTTGGGATGCAGTGGGTGGAGGGGAAGAGCTGAGCTGGTTGTGTGGTGCTGTGGGGGGAGGGGACGAACTGGGCTGGTTTAGGGATGCGGTGGGGGAAGGGGAGATTTTGAAACTGGTGAAGTCCACATTGATACCATTAGGCTGCAGGGTTCCCAGGCGGAATATGAGTTGCTGTTCCTGCAACCTTTGGGTGGCATCATTGTGGCACTGCAGGAGGCCCATGATGGACATGTCATCTAAAGAATGGGAGAGGTAAGATACAAAAGAAACCTAAGGGGGATTTTTTTCATGCAGAGTGAGGTGCATGTATGGTGTGAGCTGCCAGAGGAAGTGGTGGAGGCTGGTACAATTACAACATTTAGGAGACATCTGAATGGGTGTATGAATAGGGAGGGTTTAGATTAGATTAGATTCCCTACAGTGTGGAAACAGGCCCTTCGGCCCGACAAACCTACACTGCCCCTTGAAGCATCCCACCCAGACCAATCCCCTTATAACCCACACACCCCTGAACACTATGGGCAATTTAGCATGGCCGATCCACCTAGCCTGCACATCTTTGGACTGTGGGAGGAAACTGGAGCACCTGGAGGAAACCCATGCAGACACGGGGAGAGTGTGCAAACTCCACACAGACAGTTACCCGAGGCTGGTATCGAACCTGGGTCCCTGGCACTGTGAGGCTGCAGTGCTAACTACTGAACCACCGTGCCACCCGTTTAGAGGGATATGGGCCAAATGCTGGAAAATGGGACTAGATTAATTTAGGATATCTGGGTAGCATGGACGAGTTGGAGCGAAGGGTCTGTTTCCATGCTGTATAACTGTATGACTCTATGACACTGCATTTTAGAATCCTTGAGAAGGTGCAGAGGAGATTTAACAGAATGCTTACAGATATGTGCATTTTAGCCTGAAGTTAGGTTGCATAGGCTGGTGTTTATCTTTGAGCAAAGGCGATCGGGTAGAAATTTGCTCGATGTGTAGAGATTATGACGGTTTTAGATAAGATAGTCTTTGGCTTTGTCTGTTAGATGATGGCACAAAAACTAGGGAACACAAGAACCTAGACAGAGCTGTAGGGAATGGTAAGGAAAAACGTATTGCTCTACTGAGTGACAGTGACTTGGGAACTTGCTTCTAAGGAGCGTAGTGGAAGCAAAGATGATCAATAATTTACAAAAGGAGAGTAGCAGGCACTCGAGAAATTTAACTTGCAAGGTTAGAATGGAGGATGGATTGGATTGTGTTATAGTGATAACAAGGTGTAGAGCTGGATGAACACGGCAGGTCAAGCAGCATCAGAGGAGCAGGAAATTTTGGGTCTAAACATCAGCCAAAAGTTCAGCCTTCCTGCTCCTCTGATGCTGTTTGGCCTCCCGTGTTCATCCAGCTCTGCACTGTGTTATCTCAGATTCTCCAGCATTGGCAGTTCCTACTATCTCTGTGCTATAGGGAACCTGTTTTACTTTAATGCTACAAATGGACTCTTTCTTTGCCAGAATGACAATGACTTAAGCAAGCTGGAGTAAATACCAGCAGGGAGAGCTTGTGCACCTGGAGGAAATGATGGATAACACAATTCCCAAGCGCATGAAAACTTTTACAAATAAGAATGAGAATTTTTAATTCAAAGTGATGGGCGATGGGGAATGTGTGGAGGTCAATGAGTGTGATTGTGGGAGAAAACAAAGTGACAGTTTTGGATCAATTAGTGATGATAGGCTGGGCAGGAGTGCACTGGCAGGATAGCATCTGAATGTGACAGTGGGACATCTGAACACATTATGTGGGGTGCAAAGGTACAGGACCTGGCTGCAATAGAGAAAATTTGAAAGCTCAGTTTGATGTGGAAGAGAATTCTGAAGGTGGTTCCATTTGGTTGGTGGTGACACTATGGAGATTTTGGTGCGTTCTGGTGATAATGGCTTAGTTCACCAACAAGCAGGGTTTTGAGTCTCTGCTGGGGCTGGGGATAGAGGCAGGTGAGAACTGCAAATAGTTTCACACAGTGGCATGTTGGTTCCCCAGCATCTCTACTCTGTCCTATTTTCACAGAGGTAGGTTCATTTGGTGTGAGGGAGTATGGGCAAGTATTGTTGCAGGGATACAAGGTAGGTGGATGACACAGACAATTTAGAGCCTATTAAGGTGAATTTAAAGGGGTTAATGAGAGTTTCTATTCAGGTTCCTTCAGGCAATGGGAGCCAGTTTGGAAGCCCAGAGCAGGCCCCTGAGTGGCAGGTGGTAACTATCCTTTAAGCTGATTTATTGAATCACAGAATCCCTACTATGTGGATGCAGGCCATTCTACCCATTGAGTCTGCACTGACCCTCCAAAGACCATCCCACCCAATCCCCTACCCAACACCTGTAACTCTGTTTTTACCATGGCTAATCCATCTAGCCTGCACAATGTTGGACACTATTGGCAATTTAGGATGTACATCGTTGGACTGTGGGCACAAAATAGAGAACCGAGTGGAACCCTCACAAACACAGTGAGCACATGCAAACTCCACACAGACAGTTGCCTGAGGTTGGGATCGAACCCAAATCCCTGGTGCTGTGAGGCTGTGGTGCTAACCATTGAGCCACTGTCCCACACAACTATAGGCCCATGGCGACCTGTCTGCTCGTAGAGGATTGGACAGCCCAGTCTCTGTTCACTGTGTAATGAGTGCCCTTCTGGTTCATTTTGCTTTCATTCAGTGATTATCCTGGGTGTTCCTGCCCATCAGGTTTTCAACACCTAGGTCCAGTAAAAATCCTGAAAGATTTTTAAGGTGGTTGGATTGTTTAAATCCTGAACCAGTTATTACTAATACTTTTCCCTGGACTTCCCCAGAGTTTGAGATGCTTATCCTTTCAATCATGTACATGTTGCTGACCATTCGCTTCAGGATTTTGGCAATTAAATATTGAAACTGTCAGCAATTCCATTTTCTGCTGCAATGTTGGGCATTGCAGAGCTTAATTTTATTGTCAATCATACACAATCAACCACACTATAATGCAATGTGGCTTATGTCTGTCAGCACTCTGGCATACATTTCCATTCTATATCGCAGTGCACTATTTTGAAACATTGAAGGAAATATTTATTTACCAACTTAAATCCATTCCCAACCAATTCCATTGACATGCCTCACGTGGCACATGCCAAAAGTTGGGCTGAAGTATAGGACCTTTTGGATCATCCTTTTAGCATGTGCCTTTGGCAGTAGCTGATCCTCCATTTTGATATTAAATAGGCAATCTGATACTCTAGAGAATTTTGTGGTCTTGTTCTTCACCTTAAAAAAGGATTAAACCATCAATAGTGATGTTTCCTGTTTCACTAAAGCAACATTTTCTCTGTTGCTTAACAGTGCAAGGTTCAATATATATATACAATGGCACAGGCAACAGTCCAGCTTTGATTGTTGAATAAATACCTATCGATTTTGTAAAGAATGGGTGCAATTGTAAGCAAAGATAAACAGGATTTAGGTGCGATGTAGAATTATCAGAATAGCACCTTAGATACTCTTCTGAGGGTAGTGGAACGTTGGCATTTATCTCAAGCGGCTGGGTTTCAAAGCAGGATAAGTTATGTTTCAGCAGCACTAAGTCTTGCTCTAAAATACAGATGTGCGAAGGTACAGCTGGGTAAAGGTGAAAAGGTTCAGTACCCTAAACTATTAAATGCAAAGTTGTCTTCTTGCCCAGTATCAAAACTCAATATCTGCCTTTTCAGAAAGAAAGCTGTTCGCACAGATTCACTTCCTTGTGCTGTGTGGTGGCAGCACTTTTGGTCATGGTGCCACATTTACGCAGTGCTGGTTCTCTTTGTTATTGCTTGGGCTAGCTTGCCAAGGCCTCTAATTAACTAACAATAGCAATCACACTCTTTGAATACACTTCTATTTAAACATTTTACAATGTTGCTGCCATGCTATCAAAAGCATGTTGTTCCTGATGGGTGCTAAGTTCGTAACTGTTGAATCATTAGCCTCAGTACCCTGCCAAACAGCAATAAGTTATCCAAATCCATCACTTGGCCCTCAGTTGCTGATGGGCACAGCATGTTCTTTGGATTGGCGACAGGCTTCTGTTTTCCATTTTGTAATTGGTAATAGGGCACCGGTAATTTTAGTTACTTAGGTTATTTTACTGGAAATTGGTTCCACAGTGTGAATCAGAAGTGAGTGGGGTTACCTTTATGTGCAGTGGACAACATGCTATTTTGTGAGCTAATAAAATGTGAGGCTGGACGAACACAGCAGGCCAAGCAGCATCTCAGGAGCACAAAAGCTGACGTTTCGGGCCTAGACCCTTCATCAGAGAGGGGGATGGGGGGAGGGAACTGGAATAAATAGGGAGAGAGGGGGAGGCGGACCGAAGATGGAGAGTAAAGAAGATAGGTGGAGAGAGTGTAGGTGGGGAGGTAGGGAGGGGATAGGTCAGTCCACGGAAGACGGACAGGTCAAGGAGGTGGGATGAGGTTAGTAGGGAACCCTGCAGCCATATGGTATCAATGTGGACTTCACCAGTTTCAAAATCTCCCCTTCCCCTACTGCATCCCTCAACCAGCCCAGTTCGTCCCCTCCCCCCACTGCACCACACAACCAGCCCAGCTCTTCCCCCCCACCCACTGCATCCCAAAACCAGTCCAACCTGTCTCTGCCTCCCTAACCGGTTCTTCCTCTCACCCATCCCTTCCTCCCACCCCAAGCCGCACCCCCCGCTACCTACTAACCTCATCCTACCTCCTTGACCTGTCCGTCTTCCCTGGACTGACCTATCCCCTCCCTACCTCCCCACCTACACTCTCTCCACCTATCTTCTTTACTCTCCATCTTCGGTCCGCCTCCCCCTCTCTCCCTATTTATTCCAGTTCCCTCCCCCCATCCCCCTCTCTGATGAAGGGTCTAGGCCCGAAACGTCAGCTTTTGTGCTCCTGAGATGCTGCTTGGCCTGCTGTGTTCGTCCAGCCTCACATTTTATTAGCTTGGAATCTCCAGCATCTGCAGTTCCCATTATCTCTGATGCTATTTTGTGATGTTATTTCATTGATAGGGGTTAGATATTTACTAACAATAAATATAGCTGGTCACTTTATTCTGCTGTGCAAGCACACAAAGCCAAAAATATATTTCCTTGCCATTTATTCTGTATTTGCTGAAATGTGTGGTGATGTTCCCTATTCTCAACTAATCACAACAGAACATTATAAGGCATTCATTTCTGAAGAAAAGTCATTCTAGGAGGTTGAGAGGTGACATTATAGAGGTTTATAAAATTATGAGGGATATAGTTAGGGTTGATGGTAGGTGTCTTTCCCCTAGGATGGGGGATTTCAAGACTAGGGATATATTTTTTCAGGAGAAAGAGTTTAAAAAAAAGACACAGAGGGTAGTCCAGTGTAGAATGAATGTCCTGAGGAAGTGGTGGATGCAGGCACAGTTACAACATTCAAAAGACGCTTAGCTAAGTACAAGGATTGAAAAGGTTTGGAGGAATATGGGTCAGGAGCAGATAGTTGGAACTAGTTTAGTTTGGGATTATGATCGGCATGCACTGGTTGGACCGAAGGGTCTGTTACAAAATTGTATGACACTATGGCTCTACACAAAATTGACTCATGAAAGTGGGGTGAGAATGGGAAGCAAACAGGTTGGGTACATGGCATCTTTCAGATCAAACATGAAATCCCTTTACCCTCTCAGTTAAATATTGAAGATCCTCTGGCACTATTTCTAAGAAAAGCAGGTTTGTTCATCGTGCTGGCCTGGTTAACATTTACCCCCCTATCATCTAGATATATCACTCAAACATTACTCAAATTGCACTGTTGCATGTGGAAACTTGCTATGCCAACTTTAGCTGCTGCATTTCCAACAACAGTGACCAAATGCAAAATTATCTCAGTGGCTGTAAACTACTGGTGCCTTAGATGTCCTAAGGTCATGTTCGAATGCAATTTTTTTTACCTTAAAGTAGTATATTGCAGAGAGGAGGCCATCCAAGAAAGAAGTAATGTTAGATGTTGAGATGCTTTCAGAGTATTTCTGTGCAAAAAGGCTGCAGTCAGCACTAAGTGGGCTTCCCCAGAGGGCCTGTACAATTGGTTGTTATTGCCCTCATGTCATTAAGAATGATCTGCTTGTCTTTTTTTCTGCTGTTTAACTCATTCCATTTTTTTATAACCTGGATCATGATAGGGTTTTTGCAACAAGCAATGTCGAGAAGAAATTGTCCTGTTTAATGGAAGACTTGCCCTTATCCAACCCATGGATTTCACGCTGGCACCTTCCCAAACTGGGATCGGCTGATTCATCTCAGACTAAGGATTAAACTGGAACTTTGCTTTCTAGTGTTGCTTAGCTTCTCACTGGACACATTTGCTGAGCCTTTGGGGAGCCTGTAGGTAATTTTTTTTGTCAAGTCTGAAACACTGTTCCTTTTTATTTTGTTTGTTTTGGAAAAATTTGTAATCTGCAGGGTCAAAACTTGACTGAATTTAAAATCCAGTCGCGCAAGGGAATGTTTCTTGCAACAAGCACGACAACCAACAAGACAAAGAGAAATACAAAATGAAGTTGTATTTTACATTTTTCTTTTACTGTTACAAATTTCAGAGGAAAATATGGAACTGGTTTTCTAAAATAGGAACAGAAAATTCTAGGAAGTATTCAGCAGTAAGGCAGGACCTGTGAAGGGAAGAGAGTTAACAGAAGGACCGCATTGTTAACACTTAACCAGAAGCAAATGGTAGAAGATGATTAAATTTGTAAATATATGAAACACCACTCAAATACAGGTGCATCTAACTTCCCAGTTTAATCTCTGAAAGTTTGAGGATGTTGAGAGTAACCCACTCCATAGATGCACATCTATGATTATATTGTATTGAAGAGCTCTGTCTCGAAACCTTTTGCAGCAATCTAAATTTATCTCTGGCCAGCCACATTAAACAAGGCTTAGGAAAACTGCCTGATTGGAGTGCAGTGGCAATGAAGGAACGATGATTGATTCCCAATACAGGATTATGTGCATCTTGGAGGGGAAGCCCAAATGGTAATGGTCCCAAGATCATGTTGTTGATCCCCTGCTCTTGTTCTTTGAGTTTGTGGAGGTTGTAAGTTTGGGAGATGCTGCAATAAATGTGGGCAAGATGCACTGAGTGCATTTTACAAATTATAGATAGATAGAACAGTACAGCACAGAACAGGCCCTTCAGCCCACGATGTTGTGCCGACCATTGATCTTCATGTATGCACCCTCAAATATCTGTGACCATATGCATGTCCAGCAGTCTCTTAAATGTCCCCAATGACCTTGCTTCCACAACTGCTGCTGACAACGCATTCCATGCTCTCACAACTCTCTGTGTAAAGAACCCGCCTCTGACATCCCCTCTATACTTTCCTCCAACCAGCTTAAAACTATGACCCCTCGTGTTAGCCTTTTCTGCCCTGGGAAATAGTCTCTGGCTATCAACTCTATCTATGCCTCTCATTACCTTGTATACCTCAATTAGGTCCCCTCTGCAGCCACAGCGCACTGTAGCTGGAATGAGCGAATGCTTAACATAATGGATGGGGAGCCAATCAAGTGGTTGCTTTATCTCAGATAATGTCCATTTTTTGAGTATGTTGGAATTGTGCTCATCCTGACATCTATCACTTGAGCTTCAACTATTTATACTCTACACTAATCTCTCAGATGAGGTGATAGAGTCTAATGTATTTAGGTTTGTTGATGGTATAAAGTTAGATGGAGTTGGAAGCACTGATGAGGATATAAAGAGGCTGCAAAGGGATATAGGCAGGTTGGGTGAGGGGTAAGACATGCGAGATGAGGACAACATGATGAAATTTGAAATTAACTATTTCAGTAGGAAGCTTGAAAGAAAGCAGAATTTATTTTGCACATGGAGAAACTGGGAAAATATCATGTTAAAAGGAACCTAAGCATCCTCATGCACTATTTATTTTCTTCATTCGAGAGATCCAAACAACACCAGTTCGGCCAGCTTTATTGCCCATCACTTGTTTCCATTGAGAAAATAATGGGAAACTGCCTTCACGAACCTCTGTAATTTATTTGGTGAGCACCCATAATGCTGATAGAAAGTTCTAGCATTTTCACCCAGCAATACTGAAGGATCAGCTATTTATTTCAAATTCAATATGATGAATGGTTCCAAGAGGAACTTGCAGGTAGTGATGTTTCCATGTATTTGATGCCTTGGCCTTCTAGATGCTAGTGATTATAGGTTTGGAAGGTTCTACCCAAGGCAGATGGTGAATTACTGTAATTCATCTTCTCGATGGTCAACACTGCTGCTATTGAGCGTTGGTGATGAAAATGGTCACTGCTTGTGAATGTGGTGAAATCAAGTGGACTGCTTTATCCTGGATGGTGTCAAGCTTCTTGAACGTTTTTGGACCTGTTGTGACATAGACAAATGGGGAGTATTCCATCATATTCTTGCCTTGCGGTTTATAGGTGATGGGCAGACTTAGGGGATTCACGAGGTGAGTTGCCCCCTGCAGGATGCTTAGCCTCTGATAGCCACCGTATATTTTTAGTCTAGTTGAATTATGGTTAATGGTGATTCCCAGGATGTTGATGGTGAAGGATTCAGCGTTGGTAATGGCACTGAATATCAAAGGGCAATGTAAGATTCCCACTTGTTGGAAATAGTCATGGCTTGGCATTTGAGTGGCATGATTGTGATCTGTCACTAGTCAGTTCAAACTTGGATATTGTCCAAATTGGATTTGATTTGATTTGATTTGCTGGAGTCACATGTACTTAAGTAGAGTGAAAAGCTTGGTTTTTCAAGCTGTACAGGGAGATCATAGCAAATGATGACATACATATCATAGGGTGTTTCGACAGAGTAAGGCACACAAGATTACAAGTGCCCAGGAGGTGCGCAAAGCAAGAGCAACATTATTTGAAATCAAAGAGGTCCATCCATCAGTCCAATATGGGTAGAGAGGAAGCTGTTCTTGAATCTGTTGTTGTGTGTGTTCACGCTTCTATATCTTCTGCCTGATGGATATGGATTGCTCCGGCATCTAAAGAGTTGTAAAAGGTGCTGAAAATTCCATAATCTTCATGGAAAATCCCCTCTTCTGACCTTCGGATGGAAGGCAGGTCATCGATGAAGCAGCTCAAGATGGATGGGCCCAGGACTGAGGAAATGCAAAAATATCCTAGAGCTGAAATGACTCACTTCCAACAACCACAACCATCTGCCCTTATGGCAGGTATGACTCTAATCAGGGGTGACTTTTTTCCCTGATTCCCATGGACCCCAGTTTTGCCAGGGCACCTTGATGCCCCACACTTGGTAAAATGTGGTCTCGATGTCAAGAGCAGTCATTCTCACCACCTCTGGGATTGAGCCCTTTTGTCTATATTCAAATAAGGGCTGTAATGAGGTCAAAGTTTAATAACTTTGGTGGAATCCAAACTGAGCTTTACTGATGATCAACAGTCAAATAATAGTGGAAATTGGATCAGTTCAATTTTTATGCTTTTTTTGTACAAAGTTGTGTATCTGTGCAATTTTTCACATTGTTAGGTAGATGCCAATTTTGTAGTTGTAATGGAACCCAAATTCCATCATCTAACATGGCCAGATTTGAACTCAGTTCCCAAAGAAACCACCTGGATCTCTGTACTACTAAACAAAAACGGAAAGAACTGTAGGTGCTGTAAATCAGGAACAAAAACAGAAGTTGCTGGAAAAGTTCAGCAGGACTGGCAGCACCCTGGGGTCACCAAAGTTGAAGCGTTAACTCTTCATACTGCTGCCAGGCTTGCTGAGTTTTTCTAGAAACCTCTGTTGCTGTCTCTGGATTATCAGTTAAACAACATTACCATTACACCATTTAGTTTCCAAATTATTGAAAACTAACTTGGAATAATTGCAAACTATTAGGAAGAGAAATGGTATGTTGGTGGCTGCTCCAAAGAGATTAGTGTACATTTGTACAAAGCATTGATAAGGCCACATTCAAGTACTGTGTGCATTTAGTACCTCGTTATCTAAATGAAGACATACTTACCTTCACCAGATAAAGGTCTGTGATATGAGTATTTTCATGCATGAAGAGATTGGATAGGCCAGGTATATGATCTGGAGTTTAGAAAAATGACAAGTCATCTAATTAAAATGTAAAATTTTAAAGGCTCTTTGACAGGGAAGATGCTAAGAAAATATATCCTGGAGCTGGAAACCTAAAACATAGGGTCATGTTCTTAAAATAAAAGGTCAGTCATTTAGATAGATAGATAGATAGATAGATAGATAGAAAAGTACAGCACAGTACAGGCCCTTCAGCCCACGATGTTGCGCCATGGAATATTCCTAATCCAAAATAAAATAACCTAACCTACATTCCCCTCAATTCACTGCTGTCCATGTGCATGTCCAGCAGTCGCTTAAATGTCACTAATGACTCCGCTTCCATGACTACCACTGGTAAATTATTCCATGCGCTCACAACTCTCTGGGTGAAGAACCTCCCTCTGACGTATCCTTTATACCTTCCTCCTAACAACTTAAAACTATGACCCCTCGTGGCAGTCAATCCTGCCCTGGGGAAAAGTCTCTGGCTATCGACTCTATCCATGTCTCTCATTACCTTGTACACCTCGATCAGGTCACCTCTCTTCCTCCTTCTCTCCAGAGAGAAAAGTCCGAGCTCAGTCAACCTCTCCTCGAAAGACAAGCCTTCCAGTCCAGGCAGCATCTTGGTAAACCTCCTTTGCACCCTCTCCAAAGCCTCCACATTTTTCCTATAATAGGGCGACCAGAGCTGGACACCATATTCCAAGTGTGGTCTCACCAGGGTTTTGTAGAGCTGCAGCATAACCTCGCGGCTCTTAAACTCGATCCCCCTGTTAATGAAAGCCAAAATACCATATGCTTTCTTAACAACCTTATCCACCTGGGTGGCAACTTTGAGGGAGCTATGCACTTGAACACCAAGATCCCGCTGTTCCTCCACACTGCTGAAAATCCTGCCTTTAATCCTATATTCAGCATTTAGGTTTGACCTTCCAAAATGCATCACTTCGCATTTATCCAGGTTGAACTCCATCTGCCATTTCTCAGCACAGCTCTACATTCTGTCAATGTCTCGCTGAAGCCTGCAATAGCCCTCGATACTATCAACGGCGCCTCCAACCTTTGTGTCATCAGCAAACATACTAACCCACCCCTCAACCTCCTCATCTAAGTCATTTATAAAAACTACAAAGAGCAGAGGCCCAAGAACAGAGCCCTGCAGGACACCACTCAGCACTGACCTCCAGGCAGAATACTTACCATCTACAACCACTCTCTGCCTCCTGTCAGCCAACCAATTCTGAATCCAGACAGCCAAATCACCCTGTATCCCATACCTCCTGACTTTATGAATGATCCTGCCGTGGGGAACCTTATCAAATGCCTTGCTGAAGTCCATGTACACCACATCCACTGCTCGACCATCGTCAATCTGTCTCGTGACTTCCTCAAAGAACTCAATAAGATTTGTAAGCATGACCTGCCCCTCACAAAGCCATGCTGACTCCCTTTAATCATACTATGCTTTTTCAAATAATCATAAATCCTATCCCTCAGAATTCTTTCCAAAACCTTGCTGACCACAGACGTAAGAGTGACTGGTCTGTAATTTCCAGGGATTTCCCTATTCCCTTTCTTGAAAAGAGGAACAACATTTGCCTCCCTCCAATCATCTGGTACGACTCCCGTGGAGAGTGAGAAAGCAAAGATCTTCACCAGTGGCTTGGCAACCTCCTTTCTCGCTTCCCGGAGCAACCTAGGATAAATCTGGTCTAGCCCTAGGGACTTATCAATCTTAATGTTTGCCAAAATTTCCAGCACATCAACTTCCTCAATCTCGATCTGTTCAAGCCTGTTTTCCTGCTCCTCAAAGTTCTCATTCACAAAAAGTCTCTGTCCTTAGTGAAAACCGAAGCAAAATACACATTTAGGGCTTCACCTATCTGCTCAGACTCCACGCACAAGTTCCCTACGCTATCCCTGATCGGCCCTACCTCCTCCCTGATCATTCTCTTATTCTTCATTTATGAGTATTAATGACTGTGGCAAGGAGAAATTTCTTCACTTAAATATTTAAAAGTATTTGTTGTTTTTTTTAATCCCAGTGAGTTACAGGATGCTTGGTCAATGGCAATATTAAAAACTGATGTTGATAGATTTTTGGGTACTGCGGAAATTAGGGAATGTGAATCTAGCCCAGCAATGCATAATTAAGGTGGAAGGTCAACCACAAACTTCTTGAATTGTAGAGAAGCCTCAAAATTCCAAATGGGTCTACTCCAGCTTCTATTTCTATTGGTCTTATCACAGCTCTGGCTTGTGCCTTGGAGATGCTGGAAAGGCTTTAGGGAGTCAGGAAATAAATCACATGTTTTAGATTGACTAGCTCTGACCTGCTTTTGGATTGATAGTATTTATGAGGTTGGTCTAGTTGAGTTTCTGGTTAATGATAACCCCAGGAAGCTGATAATGGGAATTTGATGATAATATGACAAATATCAAAAGGAGATAATTATGTCCTCTCTCGTTAGAGATGATCATTTTCTGTCATTCGCGTGGCATTAATTTCACTTGCCATTGTTAAAACTGAGGTGCTAGGAGTGCACTGTCTCTCTGTAGTGCCACTATTCCATGTGTCGTACAGAAATTAGTTGTTTCACTAAGCCCTCAATGTGGCCAATCATATGCTTCTTTATATTAGACTTAAAATAGAAAGATCAATCAACCAGATTCCTTTAATAAACATACAATTATTCATTTATTATAAACAAAATTTATTCAATGTTAATTCAAAAACTGGTTCACAGATGCAGTTTGCAGATGGAAATATAAATGTGTACCCCACTAAACAATCCAAATCACACACAAAAAACAGAAACACACGCATTCTGGATAAAGGGAAAAATGTTTTTATTTGAAGAGATTTATTGGAAGGGATAAAAAACATTTAGCCAATAACTCTTAGTTCTTGAAGGGAAAAAAAAGGTATGGAATACCAGCCAGCCATTCTGTTGCTTCAAGACTGATGTCACCAAATGCAAGCAGGAATTGCTGGGATTTTTGCCAAGGTTTACTTAGGACACATGGTTTCAATAATTCTTTGTGACACCCTTCAGGAGAATAATCAGGGCACAGACTGGACCACAGCTCTCAGTACCACATTGGATGACAAGAGGCCTTCAAAGAGCAAGAAAGCTGGGCTGGGATGCCCTTCACTTTCTTCAGGCTGCCACCAAATTGAAAATCCAAACAATCTCCAAAGCAGATGTTGCAAACTGACAGCTGTAAATCTAGGCAGTGGAGTCTGCAGTAAACAGGCAGTTATTGCAAGGCAATAAAATGTGAGGCTGGATGAACACAGCAGGCCAAGCAGCATCTCAGGAGCACAAAAGCTGACGTTTCGGGCCTAGACCCTTCATCAGAGAGGGGGATGGGGAGAGGGAACTGGAATAAATAGGAAGAGTGGGGGAGGCGGACCGAAGATGGAGAGTAAAGAAGATAGGTGGAGAGAGTATAGGTGGGGAGGTAGGGAGGGGATAGGTCAGTCCAGGGAAGACGGACAGATCAAGGAGGTGGGATGAGGCTAGTAGGTAGATGGGGGTGCGGCTTGGGATGGGAGGAAGGGATGGGTGAGAGGAAGAACCGGTTAGGGATGCAGAGGCAGGTTGGACTGGTTTTGGGATGCAGTGGGTGGGGGGGAAGAGCTGGGCTGGTTGTGTGGTGCAGTAGGGGGAGGGGACGAACTGGGCTGGTTTAGGGATGCAGTAGGGGAAGGGGAGATTTTGAAACTGCCTAAACCAGCCCAGTTCGTCCCCTCTCCCTACTGCACCACACAACCAGCCCAGCTCTTCCCCCCCACCCACTGCATCCCAAAACCAGTCCAACCTGTCTCTGCCTCCCTAACCGGTTCTTCCTCTCACCCATCCCTTCCTCCCACCCCAAGCCGCACCCCCATCTACCTACTAACCTCATCCCACCTCCTTGACCTGTCCGTCTTCCCTGGACTGACCTATCCCCTCCCTACCTCCCCACCTATACTCTCTCCACCTATCTTCTTTACTCTCCATCTTCGGTCCGCCTCCCCCTCTCTCCCTATTTATTCCAGCTCCCTCTCCCCATCCCCCTCTCTGATGAAGGGTCTAGGCCCGAAACGTCAGCTTTTGTGCTCCTGAGATGCTGCTTGGCCTGCTGTGTTCATCCAGCCTCACATTTTATTATCTTGGAATTCTCTAGCATCTGCAGTTCCCATTATCTCAGTTATTGCAAGGCATGTAACTCTTCAGAAATGCCTTACTAAAATAAAGTTCCACTGTCCTTTCACTGAGAATTTAAAATAAAATTAAGTATCCAAAACCCTTCAAGTTCAAGTTCAATAAAACGCTTCAATACCAAGCTATTGTAACACCATTCATTAAGCCAAACCTGAATGTTATCCAAGTCTTGCTGCATGTGGATATGGAATCCTTCATGGTTTGAGGAGCTGTAAATGGAACTGCATGCCGAGCTCTCATGAGAGAACAACCCCACGTCTAAACTTGTGATGGAGGGAAAGCTAAAGATGATTGGACCAAGGATGATTGGTCTCAAGTAACTGCAGGCACCTTGCTTTGATCTTAGTCTACGTCCCGCCAGGGAGAGGTTTCCCCAGACTCACATCTCTTCTGTTTTACTGGTGCTCTTGATGGATGTTTGATCAATTGTGACCGTGAGGTAGAAAGAAGAAACACTATCCTGGAATTCAGATATTTTATCAATATTTGGACCAAGCCAGCTATGGGGTCAGGGTGATTGACCTTGAGAAAACCGGATTTGTGTGTTGTTGAGCAATTCCTTTTGGTAACATTGTCAGGAACACCTTCCATCATTGGGCAACGATGCATGCTTTCCTTCCCTACAGGATGTGTGAACCCGACGGATTTCTTCCTGCAATCTGGTAATTTCATGGCCACAGTTACAGATAGCAATGTTTTATTCAACATATTAATATTTTTATTAACTGAAATCAAATTGCCTGGTAGTACAGAACTTAAGAAGACACAAAGTCAAAGTTTTTCAGCATGCACTTATCAGGTAAAGAATGCAAGAAACCGGGCTTGGAAAAGGAACACTAATTTATATGATATGAGAAGCTGATACTGATTGATAGGGTTAAATGTACATGGAGCAATTGATAGTCAACAATTGCTAATCTTTGAGAGTGCTCTGAATACCATAACTCCATTTCCAATATATGTTTCCCTTTACTTTCTTATTTTAGCTTCTTTAGTTTCATTTTCTTTGCTAATTTCTTAAACATCTGTGTGTATGTGGGGTGTGAATATATTTGTGTGGAGGAAGCGAGTCATTCACTTTTTAGAACTATCTATGGCCATGCTCCTGCCCTTGTTTAATGGCTACCTTTGTGTCCACCCTGAAGCTTTTACCATTTGTAATATTAATATGATCGTTAAGGGTGTTTTCTTTCATTCTGAATCCCATCATGGTTTTGAGGATTTCTGCTCATTGAAGCTGATGGGGTATAAGAAACACATTTGTGATTGTGCAGTTGTGGAATATTTTTCCTCTTTAGTCTGTTGTGTGTTCTACACTATTTCTCCCTGTCAACTTTGTTGTGTTTGCGTTTAGTGCTGCCAATATTTGTGGTTATGGCCAAAAATGCTAATATTATGGATGCAGAATTGCTCCTGATTATGATTAGGATGATTATGGGCCTCAGTATGATTTGTATGTCCAGCGCCATCAGTCCTGCAGCAAGATGGGTGTCCGAGTTGGTGGTTGGAAAGGAACAGCTGGGACCACTGGGGATATTCCCAACTATTGGGAGGGGAGTGAAACACTGCCATTGGGAAGATGGGGGACAGGTAAACAAATGGGCCAGAGGAGCACTCATGCACCTAAGGTAGTTTAGGTTCATGTATGCATATTACATTTTTTAACCCTGTTCAAATCCTCACTTGGCTGTCATGAATATGGGGAGATTGCTGGATGGGAGGAGAGTTGAGGGTCTCATGCAGCCTGCAAAAGTGCCCATTTTTCCTAACTTAATCCTTGCAGTTTTTTCACTCGATGCCAGTTTTAGTGTTTTTATGTTGCCTTTATTTATTTTCCTTCGGCCCATTTTTGCCACAGAGAATTGTTGTTCACGGGTTGGTTCCAGTTAAGCACATATTTCGCATACAGATCGCATAATGTAATTTCCCCTGATGTAACAATAAATGTTATAGCTGAACAAACGTGTGCAATTTAACTGAAAGGGCAAAATGTGTCAGCACAAGCTTGGAGGGCCAAGAGGCCTGTTCCTGTACTGTATTATTCTTTGTTCTTTTTATTTTCTTGCCACATTATTCCATAGCTTCCTTCCCAGGTGACATTAAGGTGATGTATTCATTTTGGAGAATTTTGTGTGCTGTCTTGTCTTGTGTGTTAATAAACACCCAGATTTAAACTAAGCTGAAATGGAACATCGTGGAAGTTGCAAATAAAGCCATTGTGATGAGAAAAACTTTCAAGGCATCTTGCCCTCTTAAAATTGTCTGGATGCACTGCCCTGTTAGTGAGATGTCAATCAGACAAATGGCAATAAAAGACAATAAATTGTCAGTTTTGGCATCGGTGTCCTAATCCTGAGAATGAATAACACCAAAAAATGACGCAGCGAGGTGAGTGTTCGGTCACCTTCAGACTTCATCCATTTCCTCGTCAAATTCTCTGCAAAGGAATCACTCACAATGTTTTATTAATTATGCCTTTGATTTGAGCATCCAGGACACTTGTTTCCGGTCTTGGTCCACCCATTCTGGCCCCTACTCTCCCGGCATGCCATCTTTCGATACTGTTATGGGCCCTCACTGAACTAGGGAATGGGAAAAAAATACATTTTCGACAATACTATCCTAGAAGTGGCCAGGACATCATGGATTTGTCTTTCCTCTCCCTTTCCAGCAGGTTCTGTAATCTCCTACCAGACCGGCAGTGGAAGTTCATCAGAAACCTTGCGAGTATTAATTTTTCAAAATTTCAAATATATTGCATTTTCATTGCTCTCTTTACATTCCATCTGTAGAGAATAAAGCAGAAATTAAAATATTTGCTTTTGATTGTAAGGATGGACCTTTAAATCTGCAGTAAGTTACAATGAATGGAACAAAAAATGTGCTTTGAAACGTCGTCACTTGTAAATTACAAATGCTAGTGTGGTGTTCGTCAAAAGTAGAATAAATAACAGGGATGGGAGATTTATTCAAAAATCAATTCAAGATGACAGCCTGCATGACCTGCTCATCCTTTAGACGCAGGAATGACGTGGTCCAATGAATTCCCTGTCTTAAATTATGTGTATGGCCACTCCCCATTGTTTATTCTATATATGAATCACAAATGTGAAGACTTTTTGTGAGTAATGTGTAGAAAAGGACAAAAAAAGGCTTCCCCTCCTTTTTGTACATTTCCTGTGCTGGTGCTGAAAGACTAGGAGACTAAAATGTCTGCAGGTATTAAAAGGGATGGTAGCAGAACTCAAGGTTCCAATAAGAACCTTTATAAACTTTAGATGCACAGGGTAGGGGCAGCAATTTTGATTTGGAGGTGTTTGATTTAGTGACAAACCACAACAAGAAATGATCTCAGAAACAAATTTTCTGTTTAACATGCGCAACTGGTTGCATAATGATAGATTGTTAAATGTGTGAACCAATGTTTTCTTACTGCTTTACATCTACAAAAGGATGATAATCACTAAATATCCCACTTGCGTTAATTCAAGATGAAGTTGAATGAAGGAATCCGATGCAGTCAGTGTAACTCTGACCAGGAAAAGTAGCAGTAGTTACTAAACAACAGTCGCTTTGACCGATATTGTTAGATGCTAAAACCTGCTGCAGTGGTTTATAATTTGGAACAGCACATTCATTTTCAGTCAGTATTTGTTCAATGAATACTTAAGATTGCCTAAATCTCACTATTACAGGTCTTCAAATCATTCATGGCTTTTCAAGGGAGGTGAAATGGTGATTAAGTTGTTTGTGAGCATAAATTGAGAGTCTTGAAAGCATCAGAATAAAACATAGAAATGTGACACAATTGTTTACAATCTTCTCCATATTTTTTGATGCTGTTCTCCTCGCTGCAAGCTAATATTTGGCTGCTTCTAATTTCAAGATTAATCCTATTAATGTGATCATTTAGAAAACTGTGCTCTTGCTCTGTGGATACTGTTGTTGAGAAGATGCCATATAAGACAAAAACATGTAATAAACAATATTGCAAGTATACAAGATAATAAAATGTGAGGCTGGATGAACACAGCAGGCCCAGCAGCATCTCAGGAGCACAAAAGCTGATGTTTCGGGCCTGGACCCTTCATCAGAGAGGGGGATGGGGCAAGGGTTCTGGAATAAATAGGGAGAGAGGGGGAGGCGGACCGAAGATGGAGAGAAAAGAATATAGGTGGAGAGGAGAGTATAGGTGGGGAGGTAGGGAGGGGATAGGTCAGTCCAGGGAAGACGGACAGGTCAAGGAAGTGGGATGAGGTTAGTAGGTAGGAGATGGAGATGCGGCTTGGGGTGGGAGGAAGGGATGGGTGAGAGGAACAACAGGTTAGGGAGGCAGAGACAGGTTGGACTGGTTTTGGGATGCAGTGGGTGGAGGGGAAGAGCTGGGCTGGTTGTGTGGCGCAGTGGGGGGAGGCGACGAACTGGGCTGGTTTAGGGATGCATTTGGGGAAGGGGAGATTTTGAAGCTGGTGAAGTCCACATTGATACCATTGGGCTGCAGGGTTCCCAAGCGGAATATGAGTTGCTGTTCCTGCAACCTTTGGGTGGCATCATTGTGGCACTGCAGGAGGCCCATGATGGGCATGTCATCTAAAGAATGGGAGGAGGAGTGGAAATGGTTTGCGTCTGGGAGGTGCAGTTGCTTATTGCGAACCGAGCGGAGGGGTTCTGCAAAGTGGTCCCCAAGCCTCCGCTTGGTTACCCCAATGTAGAGGAAGCCACACCGGCTACACTGGATGCAGTATACCACATTGGCAGATGTGCAGGTGAACCTCTGCTTAATATGGAAAGTCATCTTGGGGCCTGGGATAGGGGTGAGGGAGGAGGTGTGGAGGCAAGTGTAGCATTTCCTGCGGTTGCAGGGGAAGGTGCCGGGTGTGGTGGAGTTGAAGGGCAGTGTGGAGTGAACAAGGGAGTCACGGAGAGAGTGGTCTCTCCGGAAAGCAGACAAGGGTGGGGATGGAAAAATGTCTTGGGTGGTGGGGTCGGATTGTAGATGGAAGTATACAAGTTGTTTTATTTTCAGATATTTAATATTTTGAATTTTCTTTTAAGGCTGCACAATGTCAAACTTTGAAATCAGATCCATTAATTGAGCAAGTCTTCAAATCTCTGCATTATGTTTTAAGCTGTTCACAGAAAGGATTGGCCATTAAGATCCTATTTCTAATGTTCTGTAAATGTACTCCTTAATACAATGGGCTATGCATTTATTCAATCACCTGGGTGCCTAAACTTGTGTATGGCATATTGTCCACAACTATTGCTTGTATCTTTGACTTTGGACATTACCCAATGTTACGGCCCCCCAAAAAAACAGTTTTCCGAAAATTGCTTTTCCATAATCTTGCATTGTTAGGCTGAAAATACAGCCTCAGTGCTAAAAGAGCAGATGGCACTAACATTGCCGTATGCCACCTGAAGAAACCCACTTTTTCAAATGGCCCTCTATGCCTCTAATGGTACTAGTTGCAATGTTATCTCCAAAGGTATCCTATGTATGAACTCAGAGCTATATTACTGTTGCAGCATAAACCATTACTAATTTGAATATATTCTTACTTTGTTCAAGTATTTAAATGACTATTAGCCTCAATTATGAACAATTGGTCTCGTATAATAAAGTTGTGCAAAAAAGAAACAAAAAAGAAAGAAAAATGCACAAATTATTCAGCACTTCTCACAACCTCGGGATCTCAAAGTGCTACATTGAAAGTCAGCACTATTCTTTGAATGGTCACTATTATAGTGTAAGAAATGTGCAGTCAATTTGTACACAAATGTGTAATGGAAATATAATGAGATAATTTTTTTAGTGATGTTTGTTGAGGGAAAAGATATGGCTAGGAGATCTAGAAGGTAGAAGCCAGAAGCTAGAAGGAAGTAAGTTTTTCCGCAAATGTCCAAAGCCCTAGTTATGCCACATGTGAAGTACTGTATGTCATTATGGGAGCCATGATGTGGAAATGCCAGGTGGACAAAGCCAGAACATAGAACATAGAACAATACAGCGTAGAACAGGCCCTTTGGCCCTCGATGTTGCTCCAACCCATGAACTAATCTAAGCCCCTTCCCCTACACTATCCCATCATCATCCATATGCTTATCCAAGAAGTCACACGACACCAGGTTATAGTCCAACAGGTTTTGTTTGAAATCACAAGTGTTTGGCATGCTGTTCCTCCATCAGATGAAGTGACTTCACCTGGTGAAGGAGCAGCGCTTCAATAGCTTGTGATTTCAAATAAAACCTGTTGGACTATAACCTGGTGTAATGTGATTTCTGAAGTTATGGGATACATTGGAACGAGTACAGTCTAGATTTGTCAGAATGTCTTTGTTTTCATTTCTTCGGTCATGGCACGTGGGCGTTGCTGACTGACCAGCATTTATTGCCCATCCCTAGTTATCAGGGTTCTAACGAGAAATTACATAAACTAAGCTTGTATTTTAAACCTGGGATTGATAGAGTTTTGCCAGCCATGAGTATTGAGAGTTGTATATGGAGCTAAGGCAGGGACCTGAAGTTAGATTATGGAACAGCCATGGCATCATTGTTTGGGGAACAGGGTGAATTACTGTTGCTTATTTCTCTGTTCCCAGGACATAGAACTTGTGAAAACAGTCAGGGACTTGATTTAATGTCTCATCTGTAACACAGCATTGCAGACAGTGCAGCATTCCCTTGTTATAGTGTTCTGAACACATTAGATCATAGAAATGACAAGGGTGCATAATTTCAATGTCAACATTCAATATGGCAGAAAGAGACTATTCCACATGGTGGCAGGATTAATGACTATGTGAAATACCTTTAAGGTAAGGGGCGAAAGGTCTCAAAGGGATGTGCGGAAAATCCCCTTCACCCAAAGGGTTGGGAATGTGGAACTCACTGCTTGTAAGGATGGGAGAGGCAGAAAAACTTAAAACATCTAAGAATTATTTAGACCTCCACTTGCAATGCGAAGACAATGAAAACTTTGGACCAAGTGCTGGAAAATTTGACGAGAAATGTTAAGTGGTCGTTTTTGATTGGCACAGACTTGATGGGCTGAAGGACCTTTTTTCAGTCATGTACGTCTCCATGACTCTATGACATTTTTTCGCTGTGTTAATGGATTCCCCACTGAAACCCATCCAGTGGACAGAAGTGCATTGAGCCTCCTCGCCGCAGTGAAATTTATTAGGGTTGTACCTACATAACACTTCCACTGAGCAGCCTTTAAATTTTACTCATAACGTAGGAAGTGATTTTATTGAATGGAAAGAATGGGATTTTTCAATATCTGCTTGAGAAATATTTATTATGCATTTATATAAGGTGTGAAAGTATTGTTACAGTGGTCGAAAATATATAAACGCGAGTTTTTTGGGGCACGAACAAATTTCTCCAGCCGCACCATTGGATTTCACAGCGAGTGAGTTGGTTCCAGTTTGTGTTTCTGGAAGGGTTGCCGTGCTCCTCCCTTCATTTATTGTGTGAGATTAGGCTGCTCGCTGACAGTACGGGAGCAACAGCTTGCAGGATATGGTATTCACGTCAGTTTCAGGGAGAATATTGCACTGTGTGCCTCCCAATGCAGCCGAGTGCGTAGGGGTGCAGCTTCAATCTTCTCTGGACTGAAAAATCCAAGCTGCCATATACTTAAAAAAAACAGACTGTAAATGATTCCTATTCCTTGGTTCACAGAACATCCGATGCGGTGCCCAATCAGCTGAAAAACCTTCACAGACGTCAGTGGCTGTTTTGAACACTGGTGTCTGCAGCTGCTCGGAAAGTGGAGCCTCCATTACAGCGTCTCTATTGATTTCTGAATTAAAATGCACAAGAGCTCGCCGCAGAAGCACAAGCCCAGAAAACGGCAGGCACAGCTGAGGAGAAAAGTCACACGCCTTTTTTTCACCCTCTTCTCCCCCCCGCCCCCATTCTGTGTCACAAGGACTTTGCCTTCGGTTCAAAATTTGCTCGTATTTTTGTTTATTTGGAAGACCCCAGACACCTCTCAATTTGGTCTGCCTGTGTCAATCAGTCGAGGTGCCTTGCTGCAAGCGTGCACGCCAGTCAGGCAGTGAGGCGCAGTAGTTCCGCCCAGACGTGTGCCTTTGCCATTTTTATTTTAATCAGTTTGATCAGGATGTCTGCTGATTCATTTTGCAGGACAGCCCCTTGAGGACCGGGGTGGAAGCCTGACGCGAGCCACTGTTGCATCATTGCAGCATTCTATATCAGCGAGACTGCAGCAAGCACGGATTAATACCTAGTATTTAAATCAAAACCCACCCCGATACAGTAAACCATGCCCAACCCCCAGTCAAAAAGCCAAAAAAAAACAAAATGCAATTTGCAACAAAGAAAGCTTAGGAAATAACTGCTTCGATGAACAGGGCGATATTTTGTAAGAAAATCCATAATCATTCATTCACAAAAAAACCTAGAAAATTCAAAAATATAGATTAACTTGCCCGCTCTACCTGTTTCAGAGTGCGTGAATTTCAGAACTGACAGCCTTATTATGCAGCACCTCTTATTGATATTATTCTGCTCCCGGTTGCCATGGCCACATAGCAAGAGACATTCAATTTTCTGTGTTCCATCATCATTATCTATGAGGCCATCTGTTGTGGAAAATGAATTCAGTCTCATTTGCATGACTGATAAGCATTTTTTTTATCTATTTAACAGAAGGTCATATGCCGGGGATTTGAAGCTGGTAAAAAGATGTGAAAAAAGCCTATCGAGAGGATGAGTGGGAGTGTGTGCATTAGTGGATGTATGTGGAAGTATAACAGATCCCTTAGGCCTGGTAGCCTATCGTGCTGCATTTGTCATCCTTGCCAAGGCGACATTTTTACCTAGGCTTCTACACAGCGAAGAGTGTTGTTCCCTGCAGTCTGGTTCAAGTCACAGTATTTTGCTTATCGTGGTGGGTGTAGTTCAGTTCTCTCTTGTTTTTTGCTTCCCAATTTTTCTGGAGAGTCTTCTCACAATCAGATATTGCTGATGTGGGTTTGATGAGATTCCTTGCTTTTTTATTTGTATCTGTGCTGTGCTCTAGTAACTGCGTTGAATGAGAATGTAGGAATAACACAGGCAGCGTCGGCTGTGATCCAGTTATATTTGGGCAATGGTTTAAAAAAATGTAATGAAAAATGGTCTTTTCTGTGAAAATGCTGCATAATGCCCTTTGAGTTTATTTACTGAATCCAGTGGTCCTATCCTCAGTTGTGTTTGTTGGTTACTTAATGATAGCTGTGCACCCTATCCTTTTTGATACAATACTTAGACATCTGCCTTCCAATCTTGTGGTAAAACTTAGTCATTGATTGTTATTTGTTGAAGCAATATATTTGGTATGAAGTCAGGACACACACTTAAAAGTGTTTAGAAGTTGTTGTATTTGCATGTGCCTATAAGTATTTGCTGCCATATTTTCAAATACCTAGCTCAACTTATCGTAAGTAAAGAAAGCCGACTATGTTATTAAACAAATATCAAAACATATTCTGGGTTTCCATAAATTTTCAGACATGTAAAATAGAAAAGACAGAGGGCTTAGAATTAGAGGCAGCAGATTTAGGCCTTAAGCTGAAACTATCAAACTTGAGCTATATGATGGAACTTTCAAAATGCTGTTTTCAATTTGCCTCAATTCTAACTTCACAAAATTAGCTTTAATACTGCAAAGTTCTAAACAATTCTAAATCACAGTTAATATATAAAGGGTAAACTTTAAAATAGTTTAGAAGTTCTCTTAAAACTATACAAAATATAATTAGTTGGTCTTCATAAAAGTTTACCTTTAAATATTGCCACATCACATTGACATCGAGCACCATAATTCTCAGTGCCCCTTTTACACAGATATTATTACTTTGCAAATCTTTTATTGCTTTACTCTGGAGCTGCTTAATATTTTCAAGCATCTGTGTACTGCAGAAGCAAAAAAAATATTCGATTGCTTCTAAGCTTGGGAATCACTAGTGACAGCTTCGGGTTAAATAAAGTATGGTGCTACAGTTCGCCGTTTTCTTTTGTCTGTCATTTTTTTTGGAAAGTAACTTTTGATTTGTTCTAATTCCAACATTAATTTAACTAATGTGATAATGTAAGGACGTACGCTTATCTACTATTAATCTGCGAGCATTGCTCTTTGGGTTTATACATCAGTCTATTTGCCGGTTATTTTAAAACATAGCTTCAGTTGGAAAATGTGTCTGAATGGCCCGTCAGCACTAGGAGCTGTCCATGGCTGACGTCCTGAGCTCTGACTGACCCCCTACCGGCTAACAGGCAGACTGAGAATTACTCTTTGCTTTACCTTCGTAATGCGTCATGCCGATTTGTTAGCTCAGGATGTTTCGTTGTGTTGGGGGGCTTAATAATGCATCTAGCGTGCTCCTTCCTGTGACAGGTGCAGAATATATTTTGAACATTTTAGTGCTATTTTAGAATGCTGCTTGTCTGAAGTCTTAATTGTAAAACCAATTAAATCGTTTGTGTAACTTTACTATAAAACTTTTTAAGATCAAAGTAAGAAGTATTACATTGGATATCTGACAGTATTGATGAAGATACTAGCACAGAAAGATTAATATAGGAATTAACTTAGGATACAGCTCAGTGAATCATAATTTCCTAATTATATCTCATTTATGATTTAGAATCAATGCATGTGCAGTGCTTAAAATATTTTAAAAATCTCTTATGACGAATAACAAACTTAAGAGAATATTTAAATATTAAATATTTTGCGGTCAGCATACTGTTGTTGTACTGTTGTGTCACAAATATTTTTTATGATTTTTATAATTGGAGATACAATGTATTAGTTCACTTTGAGGTGGGATAGCTTTGGAAGTTTATGTTCCTAATTTGGTTGACAAAAGGAATTGTCAAATGTGTTTTCCAAGGTGCAAAGGAAATTAGTGCTCAGATGTTTAACCTGATAATTCATATACTTCAGCCAATTTTAAAAGAAGTAATGATGTGATGCAGATCACTCAGATTGTTACCCTAATCTGTACTATCTCTAAAGCTCAAAACTCTAATTTTCTTCTAGTAAGTTGGTAGTTTTTATTTTTGTTGACTTGATTGACATGCCATAAATATGAATTTAATGTATGGCCTTTTGCAAATTTTTGAGTTTTTAACTTTACATCACGAGGCTTTTTTTGTTCATATTTTCAGCTTTTCCCTATATTACATTATATACAGTACTGCACATAATACCAGGCACATACAGCTCCACAGAGTCAAAGACCCATGGGTACTGTATTAGTAACACAAGGTATACAACCCCAAACCATGGTCTAGTAGAATCGACCACAGAATTATTGACAGTGTTAGGAAACACTTGTCACGTATGCTTCTATTGTTCTGATATCCATGAAATTTTGGCCACACATTTTGATTTGGATGGAATACAACTTTTCCTGATGTGAGACTCTAGCTAAGGAAGAGGTAAGTCAGCAAGATGCTGGTGATTTTAAACTGCTGCAGAAGGATTGTCTCTTAAGGGAGCTCATATTCGATGCATGCTACATAGCTTGGCTTTCTGCAGTCTCTTGTCTGTCTGATGCCCTTAAGCTGAGGTTGTGTTTGATTCAGCAGCCATCACGGAGTATGTGCACTTACTCTTTTGCTCCCTTTTATTGTTGTTTCAAACTATGAATTTTCAGCTTCTTTCTCGGCCTGTTGATATTTCCACTAGGACTATTATCACTTTTGTCCATGTGGCAGAACTTATTAGCATACAGATGAACAGCAGTGGTCTCCGGGAGTTTTGAAAAAGGCTGGACACATACAGGTGAAATGTGCAATTAGACAAATGGGGAAAAAAAAGTACTGAGATGGGTGGGAGCGTTGAGAATCAAGTTTATTGCTGAAGTTCACTGTTTTAGAGCAGATTAAATAATTTGATGGATGATGCACTGCAATATGCAAGCCTGGTTTTGATTTTGCTTTTGAAATGTTTCCTTGATAGTCTCAGGCCTAGTTAAGAGTGCAGACTCTGACTGCAGTGGATAGGGAGTCCCTGATCTCTCCGACTTCTTTATGTCTGGGAAGTCACTAAACATCCAGTAAGGTAATTATTATTTATTCTGTGTATTTCTTTGTTACAAAGCTTAGTTCAGTTCTTGTAAAATGTGTATTGGATTTGAAAACTGTTGTTAATTGTAAAGGGAAAATGATGTTGAAAGTTTCAAAATTATAATGGCAGTCATTTTTGAAACGTAATTTCTTGATGCATGTCAACCGAATAATTTTTAGATTGTGTCAGCTACATTTGTGGAAATATGTAATGTGTTAGTGTTCGGACAAGTTTGGTTTCATGACGGATAAAGAGGAAATAAATCAATATTACTGAATACATGAGATTATCTATCATAAACTGATTTTCTGAATGCAGTTGTTATTAATAATTATGTACTTATTATTTATAAGTAGCTGTATACTTCAGCCAGTGATTTTTATTTTCAGTCACGAAAGAATGTGTACATTTAGTTCTTCCAAAAATGAACAGAATAAATCCAAACAAAAATAGGGTCACTAACTGAGATAACAAAATGCAGAAATAGGATGTTTGTAAGGCAGCAGGTTACAAACTTTTGATAGTAGCTGAAATGCTGAGTAGCAAAGCGATAAAGGTTTACCAGCATAGGCAGCATGTTTTAATTTTATTAAACCAGTCGCATAAAATTCAAGTCTCTTCCTTTGGTACCGCAGAATTAATTCAAAAATACTGCAGTTGGAGCATTGCCTATAAAATGTGGAAAGTATGCTTCAGTGTTTAATAGGTATTTAAAAAGAAAACATAGTTTGGAGTCCATGTATTGATAAATTATTTCAAATAAAATGGAAAATGACAGAAACCATTTCCGAATGACAGTTTTCCTTTCCCTTATATAGAAATGAAATAGCTGGTCCTTTACTATTCACGTATGGTTAATGTAGAATTTTGTCTTCCACTATCTTAACTTATTGCATATAGAAGAATTACACCAAATGTCAAATTAAATATTCATAGAATTACACATCCTAGTATTTAGTACAGCTTCCTCGTTGGCTATAAATAGATCAGGAACACGAGCCATACAAAGCAAAAGAAAAAGCAAGAATATCAAAACAGTAACAAATCCATGGTTAGTTATTTAAACATCTTCTCATCATGACCATTGCTTACATATAATGTTACCTAGCAACAGTTTTGAAACAAATTTGAAGAAATATGATCGCTAGGAGATCTGAGGAATGTAAATAACAAGTCAACATTGTGTGTGCAACCAGTATATGATGGTAAGAGATAATGTGCGGCTTTTGTGCTAGTACTTGAACTTGCAGATGCAATGTACCAAAACTGAATTGAAATTTTACATACCACGACAATGTGTTTTTCTTCACAGTGAAATGAATCGAAAGGCCTTTGCACATTTTGACAGAGAGCGCACCTTCTTTTGTCACAGTGTATCTGACCTTTATTTAAACAGTGAGAAAAGAAGATCAAAACTGCATAATGTAATTCATTCAAAATTTATCCTTAGTTTTATTCCCATCTGAGCAAGTACCCACTGCAGTTATTCCCTTCAATGTTTTCCATTGTACTTGAGTGATACAGAGTATCTTTAAAAAGTTTTTAAAAATCCTTGACACTTGTACAGATGATCGTAACTTCATTCACCTTGTGAATATACTCTAAATTAAGGAAATTAAAAGAGATAATTTTAACAGTATTATCGTCAACCTGTCAACAAATAAATCTCGAAGTTTTTTCTTTTTGCAGAGGAGAAGTCACACTTTGAAATTATTACAGTATTGTAGATACTTGAATGGGTTCGGTATAGTCACCAGTGACTGAAACTTTTCATGCACATTTTTTGGTTATTAGTATGTGCTGAACTTTTTGTTTGATTGGCGATTAACTTTAATTTTACTACCATGCCCTGAAGAGATATGGAATATTATTTTGATGTGCCTTGAGCATTTCAAATTTTGAAAAATTAGAATATTTCCAAGGAACTAAAATAATAACCAAGACTATACTGTATTGAATAAAAATACATAAAATACTTGAGGTAAATATGTGTATTGCATGTTAACCCACAAGATCGCTAGTTGATTTTTCATTGTTTACATATAAAGAATACAATTCGTTGCTTTGTTATTGATTAAAGGTAAACTGTAGGCGGTTGGTATATATTTACTTTATTTGCTTAAATTCCATCTATTTGATGAAATCGAACAACAGACTATTCCAATTTCAACCTCAGCAGTTTTCACAAGTTAATCCGTACTTCCTTGGCCATGTTTTCCACTGTGAAATGTTCTGTATAATGTTGTGTTTGAATGTTGATGCCAAATGATCAACATTTCTATTGTTGTTTCCAAAGTATGAATGAGTTGAACAAACGATAATGTTTAGATCCAAATTGCCTTTTCCAATCCTGAACTGATGCAACATGGAGGATGGCTGAGTTACTCAAACTGCTGCTGTAGGAATCTCGAAATGAGTGATTTCCAAACATAAGATTTTTAACAAATAAATTAGTAAAGCAATTTTAAATCTGTGGCTGTCTCAATCTTTCTCAGTCATTTGATCTCACTGAGCAGAAGGATGTATTGGGATATCAAATTGTATTTTGAAATATCAGAACGTTAATTTTAACCTTTCCTGCCAGTCTTTAAAGGAACAAATAAAGCTTTAAAATTTGGGAAGGGTTGGAATCTACTCACAGCCCATTGCCATTTTAAAGTCAATCCTGATTTCGGGGGAAGAAACTGACTCATTTTAGAAACTGGTGAATGCTAAAGCATGTTTTTAAATAGGAGTTCCATGACCTTACTTTCATCCTGATGCAATATTAATTTTGTCAAATGCAAGGCATTCCTTGCAAACAATCAGTATAGTGTCATGAATTTGCCTTTAGAAATTGACTGATGACCTGTTGGAGAATTTAAAGGGACACAGGCCCCATTAATACCGATCAATAGGATTTCTATGCTTTTGTGATCAGTGTATCTAATTTAAAATTGGGAAAACTGAAGCCTTTGTTATCAGTTTTCTGCTCAGTGATTCCATCCTTCTCCCTGGGAACAATGTGAGCTTAAGACAATTTGTTGACAACCTTGGTGTAACATCTGATCTTGTGGTGAACTTCTAATGGCCACATTATAACTAGGACTGCCTGTTTCTAACACTATACTGTTGCTCAACTGTGCCCTTGTCTTAGCTCATCTGATGTTGAAACTTTAATTCTCATCTTTATTGCCTCTAGAATTGACAATGCTAGTGCATTTCTGGTTGATCTCCACATTTTGCTTTCTGCAAACATGACATAATCCGAAAACTTTTGTTTTTTTTAATTCATGGTAAGTCTCTATCCCCTATCACCCCTGTGTTTATCGATCTATGTTGGCTCCAGGCCAAGCAATGTTTTTGCTTGAAAATTCTCATTCTTGGTTTTAATGTCTCAATGTCCTCAGCTCTGGCTATCTTGATAAACTTCTCTGACCAAATACATTTGTAGAATCTCTTCCCTGGGCAAACTAGGAAAGCAGTGTGTCAGGAGGCTACTAACCTTTTAAGGAGCACCCTGGCCTTGCGGGAACAGAGAACCATCCTTCACTGGAATCTCAACAGTTGGCCACTAGCCTGAACTTTCACCTCATGCCTCATTCAGACTGCCTCAGGGGACATCATTTAGACTTGCAGTGTGCAGCCGGTCACCAAAGACCTCTTAATCAGTACCAGCCAGTAAGACATAAGGCATAAGACATAGGAGCAAAAATTAGTCCATTCGGCCCATCAAGTCTGCTCTGCTATTCAATCATGGCTGATAAGTTCCTCAACCCCATTCTCCTGCTTTCACCCCATAATCCTTGATCCCCTTGATAATCAAAGACCTATCTCAGTCTTAAATGTACTCAATAACCTGGCCTCCACAACTTACTGTGGCAGTGAATACCATAGACTCACTACCCTCTGGCTGAAGAGGTTTCTCCTTAACTCCATTCTAAAAGGTCTTCCCTTTACTCTAAGGCTGTGTCCTTGGGTCCTAGTCTCTCCTACCAATGGAAACATCTTTCCAATATCCACTTTGTCCAGGCCATTCGGTATTTTGAAAGTTGCAATTAGATCCCCCCTCATCCTTCTAAACTCCAATGAGTATAGTCCCAGATTCCTCAAATGTTTCTCATATGTTAAACTTTCCATTCCTGGGACTATTCTCGTGAACCTCCTCTGACCCCGCTCCAGGGCCAGTACCTCTTTCCTGAGATATGAGGCCCAAATGTGGCCTGACCAATACCTTATAAAGCCTCAGTAGTACAGCCCTGCTTTAATATTTAAGTTCTTTCAAAATAAATGCCAACATAGCATTAGCCTTCCTGATTACTGACTCAACCTGCAAGTTTACCTTGAAAGAATCCTGTACTAGAACTCTCAAGTCTCTTTGCACTTTAGACTTCTGAATTTTCTCACCATTTAGAAAATAGTCCGTGCCTTTGTTCTTCTTACCAAAGTGCATGACCTCACACTTTCCCACGTTGTACTCCATCTGCCACTTCTTTGCCCACCATCCTAACCTGTCCAAATCCTGCTGCAGCCTCCTCATCTCCTCAATACTACCTGTCCCTTCACTTATTTTTGTATCATCTGTAAACTTAGCCATAGTGCCCACAGTTTCTTCATCGAGATCATTAATGTGCAAAGTGAAGATTTGTGGTCCCAGCACCAATCCCTCTGGAACACCACTTGTCCCCGACTGCCATTCCGAGAAAGACCCCTTCATGCCTACTCTCTGCTTTCTGCCAGGCAGCCAATCTTCTATTCATGCTAGCACCTTGCCTCTAACACCGTGGACCCTTATCTTACTTAGCAGCCTCCTGTATGACAATGAATGCCAACATCTAGAGTGAAGGACTTGTGACTGAGGCAGACTTCCCTTGTGTTCAGAATGTTATTGAATGACAGAGAGAGCACCGGAGACCATTTTCAGTAGGTAGAGTCAGCATTGTTTAACTTATGTGATCACCACTAACAAATTCTGCACGTTCACCCCAGATTTACTGGCAGCTTCAACAAAATGCTTTGTTGTGAGATCCTTCCTGTCTCAACCTTAGAAAGGTCAAAGGATGGAGGCTAGAGGTCAAGGGAATCACCCATCTCCACATCCAACTGATCAAACCGCTTCCCAACCGTCAACACACTGGAACATGATTCATATGACATAAAGCTACAGGACCACCCGAAATCTCTTTAGCATCTTGGTACTTAGCTCACTCTAGATTCCTTGCAAAATGGCTAAGACATGCTGTGTTGCTCCATAGTAACTTACTTTATTCTGTATAGCATAGCTGCATATTAAGGACTGAAGTAGAGGAGGCATTATCATTGAAGAAGAATGGGTGCAGATGAAAGAAAGATGGAAGAGGAATTGGATATAGAATGTAAGATAAAACTTGCCTTATGAAATATCCCTTTCTTACCCTTAATCACTGACCTCTCTCTTTCTTAGAACTTGCCTCATTATCGACAGTGCATTATCAATATAACTATCTCCAGCCGATTACTTTAGTAATTGTTCACAGAGATGCTGTTTTACATTAATGCTCTATTATACCATGCAAAGCACAAAGTGTAATTAGAGCCTTTTTTGAGTCACAGACTTTCAGACTGCTTTCCCCACTTTTGATTTGTAAATTCTTTAACTTCTCAATATAGATTTTTGTTTTCTGCTGTTTTACTTTGGTTTAATCTAAAAAAACGTGACTTGTGCACCATGGCAGAAACTCACTGTCGTTTTTACAGGGAGTATTGCATGATGTGCCATATGCTATGACACCATTCTTCATTCTCCTCTGCATTGCTGAAACCAGGATCCATTCCTCAGTTTAACTCATGCTTCCCAGGATGTTAAACATTTAGAATTTCTTAGCCCTTGCCTTAAACAAGTCTAGCAATATGCAACTGCCTAGACGTTTTGCAAGTAACTGATCCCTGCAATATCATTTTTCCAACACTTTTGTTAACTTTATATTTTTGATAGTTTTGTGTTTGGAACTTTATTTTGAACTGTCCCATGTTATAAGCAGTGAAGCCTGAACATTGTATAAATTTATGCCAGGACACCAGGGGACAGCTTACAAAATGGCAACTTTAGTAACCACCCCCCCCCCACCCCCGCCATGACTCTTTGAGGTGATGTGGTGAGAGACAGGGGGAGGTCCTATATTCAATCCATGCACCATGTAGAGCAATTAATGTCAGGCAAGGTGACAATACAGACGATGAAATTGACCTTGGTGTCCATTGCTTAAGGGCAAAAGAAGTGATCAAGATTGACGCAGCTGATTATTATCTGATACTGTTGCCCTTTGCAATGGCAGGTCAGGACAGCACTGAGTTTTGATGCAATCTCTGTGGTAGCTGAGTAGTTGAGGCCTTTGATTCGAACAGTGGTCTCTCAGGTAGGATATCAAATGGTCACCTGCCCCTATGGAACTATGCCCATGGATTTCAACACTTATAGGGAGGAGAGAATCAAAGCTACATATTGTTTACCTTCCACAATGTAATACAGCCTCACAAAAATGCTAAAACCAACTATCTAAAGTGAACATGTAATGACATACCCATTCTCAATCATTCTTCTCAATGATTGAGAATTGAACTCAACATTAAGAGGCAGGCAGCCTCTAATGTCAACTTGTTGTCAATCCCAAAGGTGTCCATTATTGCCTTTAGTGCATTTCAAAAGCAACATCATGGTGCTCATTGTGAATGTTTCAGGCAGACTTAAGTTCTGCAACAGGCAAAATCATTCTCCACTAAAGACCCAATTTCTCAGTCAAACTGTTGTCCATCAGGAATTGAGGCATTGGCTGTGGAATTCCTCAGAATGTCACCCACACCACTGTGACAACATTATTCTGCTGGAATTGGAAACTGCATTAACACATGTAAGTGGAGTTCCTTGTGATTTTCTGGAGAAGAAGCATTGTTGGTGCAGGAATTTCATATCAAGAATAATTATGGTGTAACTTCTTCAGTCTGGTGTTTATTTTTTGCAATGAAGCATTGACATATACTGGACCATTGTTCTAGATTTTCCTTCAGATCTCCTTGGCAGACTAATGGTGGTTCTGAATTAGCACTGAACAGTGAGTATCAATTGGACGAGAAAACAGAGTTAACATTTCATGTCCGGTGACCCTTCCTCAGAACTGAGTTCTGAGGAAGAGCCACCGGACCCGAAACGATAACTCTGTTTTCTCCTCCACAGATGCTGCCAGGCCTGCTGAGCTTTTCCGGCAACTTTGGTCTTGTTCCTGATTTACAGCATCCACAGTTCTTTTGGTTTTTATTTAGTGAGTATCAATTTGCTGCTCTTCATGCAGAGCAATACCATTGTTGTTTGACTAAGCTTGCTATCACCATCCAATGAGAGAAAAGCAGTTTGTGATTCAGGAAAGTGTTACAATCAAATAACTTCAAGTGTCCAGTTTACAATTTGCGTTTTACTGCAGAAGCTTACATTGCAGTTTGGCCATATGTTGAATGGTAGGTAGGTTGAGGGCAACAGATCATTTCAAATTCAGACTGGAATTGAACCAGAGTGGAAGGAACGTGACAAGTACAACACTAGTTAAAAACTACCGATTTATGATGAGAGAGACAGTAGGAACTGCCGATGCTGGAGAATCTAAGATAACTAGGTGTAGAGCTGGATGAACACAGCAGGCCAAGCTGCATCAAAAGAGCAAGAAAGCTGACATTTTGGTCTGGAGGGCCCAGACCCGAAACATCAGCTTTCCTGCTCCTCTGATGCTGCCTGGCCTGCTGTGCTCATCCAGCCCTACACCTCGTTATCTCAATTTATGACAAGGATGCCTCAGTACCTGAGGGCTGAATCAGTCATAATTTATCTCACCTTCACATGGAAAGAAACAAATGAAGGATTTTCTATTGTCCTTTCATCAAACAGTATGAAAACCTTTTGTTTGGCTTCTATTACATATCATTTGCAATCTGTCACTTCAGAACTAATGGCCTAGATTTCAGATTGGAGACACATTCTCTGTAAGGGGGTGCTGTTTGAGGTTGGAAAATCCTTATCATGGAAATCCACTTGTCCCGCTAAAATTAAATGCATGTTTGTATATTTTTTTCTCTGTGGGATTCCCACCTTCAGACATCCTGACTGACAAACAGGATGCCTTTCAGACATGAAATCTCCTTCATAAGGCTAAAGCTTATGAGAGTTTTGGGGAGTGAGAGAGGAAGAGGGATGCGGATGAGATTTGCTGCTGGGCCAAAGGGTCTTACTCCTGAAGGGAGTTCTCTGGTGGTCTGAGGGATCATGACAGTGGAATGGGAGAGTGCTGTTGAACTAAAGAAGCTAATGGGTTAATGTCTACACGAAAGACTCCCCTCTCCTCTAGGCCCAAAATCACTGCTGTGTGGGACATCTTCTCCTTGAATTAACCCTTATCACGTCCTGTAAGCCGCTGAGCTTCCTGAAGCTGTGGTTAAAATTTAAAAAAGGTAATCAAAAGTATGGACATGCAACATCAATATAATATCTAAATGGCTAACCTGCTTCCTGTGGCACCGGGAGCTTGATGCTGGTTAGGTTCCTGTTTCAGATCTTTGCATTTTCAATAAACTCTGATGAAATATCACCCTTCCATTTTTTGGAGGTAGTGCCCAGCTAAATTCAGCCCAATGGATGATTCTACATATTTTATGACAGTCTAATGCTCTTTCAACATTGTTGAATTCATTTTATTTTTGTACACATTAGTGTAAAACACTGACTTGTGTGTCAGGAATCAAATGTATGACTTACTCATTAGAAGTGTGATGTTTTTGCAGACTTGTGAACTGGAAAATGTGGTATACCAAATGTGGGGTATCCTCATACCCAACAGAACAGGAAAACTGATGTGGTAAAGTTATCAAAGTCATGTGTAAATTTTATACACTGATGGAGCATTACTGCACAAATAAGGCCATTTGTCCATCCAAAATTAATCTCATTGCCTTACATACTCCAAATAGCACTGCATCGGTTATTTACAAATGATAATGAGGATGAATAACATTTCTTTAGTAAAGTGCCTTTCACGTCGTGATGATGCACCAAAGCATTTTACAGCTAATGAGGTGCTTTTAACCTGTAGACACCTTTCCGTTGTGAGAAATGCAACGTTCAAGAGAGAGCGAGGTCCTACAAACTGCAGTATGGCAATAACCACATAACTATTTTTGCATTGATTGAGGGATAGAAGTTGGCCTGAGTCTTGGGAGATCTCCCCTACTCTTAAGAATAGTTCCTTTTTTTAATATCGGCAGGAAAGGGAAGAATGACTCACCAGAATGTTAGAACACCCAACGTGAAGCACTCTTTCAGTGCTGCACTGCAGTACCAGTTTCAGTGAAATTTGCAATACTTCACGTGGCATTGAGCCATGCAGTACAGGGAAGCTCTGGGGTTTGGTCTCTGTACAGAATATAGCAAGTTCAGCCAATAATGCAATCATGCAATTCAACAGTTAGTCCGAGTTTCCCTGCTACAAGGATGGAGCCAGATTGCTGTTGATTTCTCACATGCTTGTGCGTGGACATTTGAGATAAAGATAGGATCAGGTCCATCTGTGACACACCCCAATGGCCCCTTGTAATCCACTATCTATCTGCACATGTGGAGAATGATTACCTAAGCAAGCTACTGGGGGGTTGCCAATTTCCAGCCAACCGAACTAAAGCATCAAGTGATAACTTCAAAATCAAAATGAAGTACTTATTTTAGCTTTACTGCTCAAAGTTAAATTGTCATGAACAATGAGCATGAAATTTAGCATATAATGGGATACCCGAAGTGAATGGCTTGGCCAAAACTGTTTTTATGTATTTATTGTTGTGAATTAATTCAAAATGTGGTAGCTGATAGTCAATGCTTCTTTAGTACAAAGTATTTAGCTGTAGCCAGCTGTAGATTACAGCTGAAATGTAAAGAAACCAAGTAAGGTAGCTAAAAGGTATTGTATCCCACCTCCACTTTTAGAAAAATCAGTAGTTCAGTGAGTACCAGTGTGCAAGATGTACAAAGACTGAGGTGCTTAAAATATTAACTAGATTCATTAAGGTTTGAGCACAGAAACTGTTACCTCTAATGGTGGAATAAGGAACAAGGAAACATAAACAATAGAACTGGGCCATTCAGCTGCAAAATCAAGCAGCACTTTTTCACGCAATGGATAACAAAATTTTGGAACTCTATCCCCCAAAACACATTGGATGTTTGGAAGCTTTCATCATAGAATCCCTACAGTGTGGAAACAGGCCCTTCAGCCCAACAAGTCCATGCCAGCTCTCTGAAGATCATCCCACCCAGACCCATCCCCTTTCCCTGTAGCCTATCTAATCTACACACCCCTGAACACAATGGGTGATTTAGCACAGCCCATCTGCCTAACCTGCACATCTTTGGGCTGTGGGAGGAAACCAGAACACACAGCAGAAACCCACACAGGCACAGGGAGAATATGCAAACTCCACACAGATGGTTGCCCAAGGCAGGAATTGAACCTGGGTTCCTGGCACTGTGTCACTGAGCCACCATGCTATCCTGTCTTTCACGACAGAGATTGATTTTTGCTAGACGTGGGTATCAAGGGACATGCAGCAAAGGCACAAAAAGAGGGCTAAGGAGCACATCAGCCATTATCTTATTTAATGGCAGAGCATGCTCAAGGGACTGGCTGAATGGTTATTCCTTTCCTGTGTTCCTAGATAGTATACTAGTATACTTGGGTTCAAGATTAGAAATCCCATAATTCTGGTGGTCGGCCAATAGAGACTTTCAGACAGGAGTTGATAGCTCTAGTAGAGTGACAACACATTCACATTCAGAGTATAATGAGACCATGAGAATGCTGGAGGGCTATGAATCTGTTCCTGGTCATTCAACAATAGAATAAGGCTCTGAGCAGCATTCCAAGAGCTAAATATTCACAGGGGTTTTCCAGACCCACTACTATAACTTCAACAAATGATTTGTGGATACTGTAGAGAAACAATATTAGTGCCCTTTAACCTGTTCCTTCAGGGTTTCCATGTATCCTCTGCTGAAGTTACAATGGATAGGATGTATGATTCTCACAGAAATCAATCCTCAATTTGCTCTTTGTGGTTTGTTGCACTTTGTGGAGGATTTGGCTCTATCAGTGGATAGTGGAACTCCCAAAACAGTGCGCTCAATTACTCAATCAATAGATCCAGTTGCTTTTCTGATATCTAAGCATTCAACCTTTTTGCATATTTAAATCTTTAGCAACAGATTACTGAACACACACCCGAAATATTTGGGATTGAAACACTAACCTTAATGATTCTGTGAGCTCTCAACCTTTTGATTTTATGAGTAACCTTGGTTTTTGACTAATCTAGAGATTGTTTTACAAGGAAGCAAGAATCAGCGCCAAGTGATTCCATCTCACAGACTGCCTCTCCTGTCACATTTCGAGAAACATTCCGTGATAGTCTGTGACCCAGACTATCACACCACTTAGATGCAATGGTTTCCTTTCGGAAGGAAACAAAAGCAGACAGAAAATGGAGAAGGAACAAAACAGTATTGAAGATGAAATGATTAAGAAATTGATGTGAGCATTAGGATCATCTCATAGTTTTTGGAATTATCTTGTCAAATTGTGGAACTGCTTCTTAAATTCAGATTGACTTCCAGGTCTTTGAACTCATCCTGCTTTCACATCATAATGTGTCTCCAAAATGCCAGGGATAGGTGTATTCTGTGCAACATGGCAAATCTCCAAATGGCCCACACTTGGCCTGAAAAGTCAGCCCATGGCAGCTTACACTACCACGGCTAACTATTTATGCATAGCCTCCAGGAATTCTATCTTGTTGTATACCGGAGAGATTTTACTGACATTGAAATTAGATAACACATTTTTTGTATGAATGAACCATTAACTCAGTCTGAGATGCGTATTACCTGATGTTCATTAAGGGATGATTCATCCATCACATAGGAACATAGAAGAGTATATTTCAAAATTCAAAAATAACATTCCATCCCTCATTCTGCTCAATTTTTTAATGTCAAAAATGTTGAGCTTCCTTTTGATCTATTTCTCTCTTGCTGTCTCCCTCTCTGCTTACGGGCCTTAAAGCTATCTCTAATCACTTTGTTATATCACTCTCCACCCACATGCTTCTGTATCTGCCTGAGGGAAAAAAGCCCCCAGTTCACTCACAATGGCACTGTCAAAATACAACCATCTGACCTTCTGTTTGCCACCACATTCCTGCAACTATTCATTTACTCAACTGTACCTTCATCTTCACATTAAATACCCAATTTCATCTTGTCCATTCACCTCAACTCTTCAAGAGCAAGGGACGCAGACTTGGAAAGTGACAGCATACAACTGCTTTAGACATTTCTGACAAAGAGCCACCAGACCCAAGATGTTAGTTGTGTTTTCTTCCCATAGATGCCGCCACACTTGCTGAATTTCTCCAGCATTTTTTGATTTTGTTTCAGGCCTCCAGTATCTGCAGTTCTTTGTTTTATTTGCTTGAGACATTCCCCTTTAGATCTGACTGGGCCACATAAAGGATTATCAGATCTTGCCTTCATCTATTAGAACTGCTCACTATTTCAGGATCACCCCGAATTGTCTCCTCCACCTTCACTCCAAAATAAAGTGCAAGGAGCTCGTAGATTGCTTTGTTACTAGGATTGAGACCATCCGATCAAATGTCTGTACTGGATTACTCCAATAAAATCATTTTGTCCTGTTTCTTTTTGAAGGTGGTTGGTTGGCAGCCCTTGGAGAAAAAGAGTCCTGTTTTCTGTTTCCTTTGACTGGCTTGTCAACTAGCTGGCTTCTGGCACACTGAGCGAGAGAGTCCATTCACCTCCATCATGGGTGTGACTAGCAGGTGGTTCTTCAAGATTGATCTTCACAATTCACCAGTACTTGTATCCAGCCTAGTGTACATAAACCTGAGTCCTCTAGCACAATTCCTTTCCTTAGTGCCCGTTCTGTCAACTGATGCACACGGAACAGGGTTATAATCAGTTCTAAATCCCATTTTCTTTTATATTTCTGGAATTGTAGAAGTGTCTGCAAGAACTGTCATTTTGTTGCAAGGGGAGGGGAGGAAATTGCTTCCTGCTACACCTTTCTGTCTGTTTGAAGTGTCCCTAATATACTGCAAGTTTAGACCTTCCATGGATTTCACTTTGCTGGACAGCACTGAATTTCCATCTGTAATTTTTTAAATTGTCTTTCCTATTTCAAAAAGTACAGTTTGAAATTAAAAATCAAACAAAATTACTTAGCACTTTGGGGCTCTGATCTGTTGTCATGACACTTCGTTTGTCTTCTCTGAATTCATATTTATTGCCCTTCTTGTCATATCCTGCGCCCTAAGTCTCATACCCATTAAACTGCTGACAGTCCGGTTTGCCTTGGTGATTCCCATAGTAGCCAGTATTGTAAACAGTTCTCTCTCTTAATATATTATCCCTCTCTCCTTTAAATCTATTACTATCCCCCTTTCCCTCAAAGAAAACTTTGATGCCACTTTCCTTGAAAATTGTCCTACCATCCTCAACCTCCCCTGAATGTGCTGTTGTCTTCTCAATCAATATCTATCTTTCTCAGAACTCCACATTTGAATCCCTTTAATCGGGCTTCCATTCCCACTACTGAAGTGCTCTTAATAAATCTACAAATATTATCCCACATGACTGCAACGAAAGTCAATTCCTCAACTCATTGTTTGCCTCCAGTACCTTTGCTGCACCTGTAGATTAGTGTTTAGTGATATGCGCAAAACAAACTTCTTGGTGTCCATCAATGCTTTTTAATCATTTAAGAAATACTTCAAGTCTCCATTCCTCCAGCCGAAGTGGATAATTTCATTCTTATTCACACTATATTGCCATCTGCCATGCTCTTGCCCAGTCACTTAGCTTGTGTAAATTCCCTTGAGCCTCAATGTATGTCCCTCATGATTCATATTCCCATTCCCTGGAGGGTTGATGTGCAGAGTTGATAGGCCAAATGGCCTCTTTCTGCATTGTAGGGATGCCAATCTGTTCTAGTCTTAGATTTGTGCCATCTGCCAGCTTGGAAATATTAGAGTTGGCTTCCATGTCGAAACCTTTGATGTAGGTTGTGAACATCTTGGGGCTAAGTGCTGATCCTTTCAAAATGCCATTGGTCATGGCTGTCAATCTGAAAATGACCTATTTATTCCTACTATAGATAACAAGGTGTTGAGCTGGATGAACACAGCAGGCCAAGCAGCATCAAAGCAGCAGGAAAGCTGACGTTTCGGGTCAAGACACTTCTTCAAAAAAATTTATTCTTACTGTTAACCAATCCTTAATTCAGGCTAATATACTAAAGCCCACATACATTAATTTTTTTTTATTAACCTCCTGTGGGACTTTAACAAAACTTTTCGAACATCCAAATATATCACATCCACATTTTCTCTTATCACCTCTGCTCATAGCATCCTCAGAGATCTCTAGCAGGTTTGTCAGATATGATTTCTCCTTCATATATCCATATTGACTCGACCAAACAGAAATTATTTTATAAATACCTAGTAATTGCCTTCTTTGTCATAGATTCGAGTATTTTCCCTGACTACTGATGTCACATTAACAGGCCTCAGTTGTCTCTTTCCCTTCGTTCTGAAACAACAAAGTTACATTTTCAACCTTTTAATTTGTAGGGACTGTTGCACAATTAATAGAATTTTGAAAGATGGTCACTAACACGCGCACTATTTCTGTTGCAACTTCTTTCCCACTCCAGGGTGAACATCATTGGCTTCTGGAGATTTGTAAACTTCCACTCCCATAATTTCATTAATATGACTAGGCCTGTACCCTAACTCGCATCAAGTCCTATTTGCCTATCACCCCTGTGCTCACCAACTTAGATTAACTGCTAGAAAAGCAACAACTTTATTTTAAAATTCTCATTCTTGTTTTAAAATCTCTCTATGACCTTGAGTTTCTCTAACCCCTGCCCATCTCTATAATTTTCTCCTGTCCCAGAACACTCCAAGACATTTGTGCTCATCGAATTCTGACCTTTGTGTATGATTGATTTTAATCATTCCCCTATTGATGGCGATTCCTTCTATTGCATTCAATATGAAAGTTGGCAATTCCTTCACAATAACTCTCTCTCTCTGTTCCTTACTTTCTCCCTTTAGATATTCTTTAAACCTACTTCTTTGACCAAGCTTTTTATTCTGATCTAATATTTCTTTTCTTGACTTCATGTCAAACAATTTTTATGTTACACCGCTGAAGTGTATTGGAAGATTTTATCACATTAAGAGTCCAATTTGTTTTAGAAAACAAAGTGTGGAGCTAGATGAACACAGAAGGCCAAGCAGCATCTTAGGAGCACAAAAGCTGACGTTTCGGGACTCGACCCTTCATCTTAGGCCCGAACTGTCAGCTTTTGTGCTTCTAAGATGCTGCTTGGCCTGCTGTGTTCATCCAGCTTCACACTTTGTTGTCTTGGTTTCTCCAGCATCTGCAGTTCCCATTATCTCCAATGTGTTTTACATTGTTTTTGCTTGATGCTTCTTTGGCAGCTTGTTTGCATGGTTGCTCCTTCTCTGTGAGGAAGTAATTTCCAAACTATCTATTCTCTCTCCTTTACCTGAGCTTAACAACTGGCTCTGGTTGCAGAATCCATAGTCAAGTCGAGCAATGCTTTTATAATCCTTGCAATCCCTAAATGCTTATTTAAACTTCATTTTGTACTGCTTTATCCCATTGCAAAATTTTATAATCTCTCACTCTAACAGATTCCCTTGATTCTCCTCAGGGATCCTAATTTCTTAGGAGGACAGGGTACAGGACAAACCATGACAAGGTTATTTTAGATTACTGAGAGTCAATTCCAGGTCAAACGATTTTTGCATGTAGCACATTTGCGTGTATTCTTTTAGAATGAGAACATGAAGTTGGAGAAGGAAAAGTAAGATCATTTTTTATGAGCAGCCTTTCCTAGAATAACCTGTGCTAAATGGTTATGAAGCATGTTTAAATGTTTTCAAAGTTAAAGATACCGGCATTAATTTTATACTAAAAAGTAAATTTGACTCCCAATGGAAATTCTCATTGGACAACAGTTTAGGCCTGAGGTAGCCTGAGGCCCATTTACTTAATGAAGTTTCACATTGGAAGCCTCTACACACTGATTTTATATTTATTTATGGGACTATGATATTATTTGTGAAAGGAATTTTTTTCTGATCAGCTGATTATATTACAAAATAATGGGTATCCAAACTGATCATTAATTCCTTCAACATAGCAGTATGAGCATAAAAACTCAACCAACCTCTTATTTTTTGTGCTTAATTTCTTTTATTTTTTTGTTTCACCCTGAGATTTAAAGTTCTGTAGGATTAGAAGATTGGAAGAAACTGCATTTAGCACAATTGTTTCATTGGTAAATAAATGTTAAATTAAAACCTGTTCTGAATGAGAGGAACATGAAATGAAACTTTAAACGCAGCCCAAGCCTTCATCATACACACTTCTGGATAACACTTATTTTAAAGATTACAACATGAAATTCGTTTGTTTGTAGGATTCAATATACATTGATGAGAGTGTACATCAATAATTCTCTGTTTTCTGGCTAATTCAGTCGATGTGGTTGGCACAACCTCCATCAAAACTGATGGTTATCATTGCCGAACAAAGACACCTTGGAGTACAGTTTCATAGTTCCCTGAAGGTGGAGTCGCAGGTAGATAGGATGGTGAAGTAGTTTGGTACGTTTGCCCAAATAGCTTGGAACTATTTCCCCTGGAACATCGGAAGCTGAAGGGTGACCTTGCAGAGGTTTATAAAACCATGAGGGACATGGATAGCATAAATAGGCAAGGTTTTTTCTTCCCAGGGTAGGGGAGTCCAAAACTAGAAGCGCGTAGGTTTAAGGTGAGAGGGAAAAGATTTAAAAGGAATCTAAACACCAACTTTTTTACGTGGACGGTGGTGTGTGGATGGAATGAGCTGCCAGAGGAAGTGGTAGAGGCTGGTACAATTACACCATTTAAAAAGGCATCTGGATGGGTATATGAAGGGGAAGGGTTTAAAAGTATATGGGCCAAATGCTGACATATGGGACTAGGTTAATTTAGGGTATCTGCTCAGCATAGCTGAGTTGGACCATAGAGTGCTGCATAACTCTATGACTCTATATGAAGCATTAACATACATTTCTCTACCAGATACTGACTGATCTGCTTTGTGTTTTAAACCTTTTTTGTTCTCATTCCACATTGCCAAAAACCGTTTTTTTCCCTCAGATCAGTGTACTCCTGGGGACGATGCTCAGAAACTACTCAAGCTTCCCTCACTGTTTATCAAAACATTTGACCTCTGCAAATGTGTTACAGTCTCAAATTACGTGAAATGTGGTGAATTCCTTTGTAATTCATCATTTTAAAAACGTGGTCGTCTTTGAGATCCAGTGCCAATTTGGGTCAGTGGCTTGACGGTCTATGAAAGATTGCATCATTTTTGCACTATCAATTTGTTGTGGCTTGTTGGGGTTTCACCTTAAGAAAACTGCAATTAAGAACTGATGACACTAGCAGATGTTTGAAAAAAAAATCACGTGCTATGAAAAATATTGATGGATGGAGTAATTCAGTCTCAGGTTTGAGTGGCAAAACCGATTTTTTTTGCGGTGAATTCTGAATACAGCCTTGTAATCTACTTTTTACCTACTCATATCGCACACTTCCAGACATACGTGAAACACGCCTGTATAAAACAATGATTGACTTTAGTTACGCTATCACCTCCACATCACCCTCTGATTGGACCAAGTCAAGACCTGTACGTTTGCACAAACTGACAGTACAAAACCCTGCTTAAAGGCGCTCCAATTTATGTCAAAGTGCTAATATTAGCAAAATGCCCGCAGAATTGTTGACTTTAAAACTTCACAGTTAAAAGTGGTGTGAAGTTGAAATGGTATGACAGCATACCCTGGACCTAAATTCAGTTCAGGTGCTTTCACACCTCATGCATGTTATGTGGCTTACATCAATGCAGAGCTGCTCAGTAAGGATGCAAAATGTATGATGAAAGTGACTTGTCAGAAATGATTTTGTGTATGGCTCACAGAGTCATTTATGAGAATGCCTTATGTACTAGATGTCAGTTATTTATCATGGTTCAGCATACAGAACAAAACAAAACAATGAAAATTACAGCACAGGAACAGGCCCTTTGGCACCGACTTGCTGCCCATCACAGCTGAAACCCCCTACTCTTCCAGGGACTGTGTCCCCCTTTTCCCATCCTATTCATATATTTGCCAAGACACCCATTAAAAGTCACTATAGTATCTGCCCTCACTACCTCCCACGGCAGCAAGTTCCAAGCACCCACCACCCTCTGTGTAAAAAAATTTGCCTCGTACAACACCTTTAAACTTTGCCGCTTGCAACTTAAACTCATGTGCCCTAGTAACTTACTCTTCCACCCAGGAAAAAAGCTTCTGACTGTCCAGTCTGTCCATTCCCTTCATAATCTTGTAAATCTCTATCAGGTCGCCACTCAAACTCCGTCATTCTAATGAAACAACCCATGTTTCTCCAACCTCTCCTCAAAGCTAATGCCCTCCATACCAGGCAACAACCTGGTAAATCTTTTCTGTACCGTCTCCAAAGCCACCAGACCCTTCTGGTACTGTGGCAACCAGAATTGAACACAATATTCCAAATGCAGCCTAAATAAGGTTCTATAAGGCTGCAACATTACCTACCGATTTTTAAACTCAGTGCCCTGGCTGATGAAGGCAAGCGTGCCATATGCCTTGTTGATTACCTTCTCCTCCTGCGTTGCCACTTTCAGTGCCCTGTGTACCTGTACACTCAGACCCCTCTGCCTATCAGTCCTCTTAAGGAGTTTGCCATTTACTGTCTATTTTCCATCTGGATTAGACCTCCCAAAATGCATTACCTCACATTTTTCTGGATTAAACTCCATCTGCTCTTTCTCTGCCCAAGTCACCAACCGATCTGTATCTAGCTATACCTTTTGACGGTCCTCAATGTTATCCACAATTCTACCAATCTTTGTGTCATCGGCAAACTTACTAAACAGATCAGTTACATTTTCCTTCAAATCATTTATTTACATTACAAATAGCAAAGATCCCAACCCTAGTCACAGCCCTCCAAACAGAAATGCACCCTTCCACTGCTACCCTCTGTCTTCTATGACCAAGCCAGTTTTTTACCCACCTTGCAAGCTCACCTCTGACCCCGTGCGACTTTACCTTCTGTATCAGCCTGCCATGAGGGACCTTGTCAAAGGTCTTACTGAAGTCCATGTAGACAACACCCAATGCCTTAACCTCATCTATCATTTTTGTCACTTCCTCAAAAAACTCGACCAAGTTAGTGAGACATGACCGGCCCTTCACAAAACCATGTTGCCTCTCAGTAATATGCCCACTTATTTCCAAGTAGAAGTAAATCCTGTCTCGAAGAATCTCTCTCCAATAATTTCGCTGTCACTGACGTAAGGCTCACTGGCCTGTAATTTTTATGTATTATCCTTGCCACTCTTCTTAAACAAAAGAGCAATATTGGCTATTCTCCAATCTTCTGGGATCTCCCCTGTAGCCAGTGAGGATAGAAAAATTTGCCTCAATCACCCAACAATTTCCTCCCTTGCCTCTCTTAGTATCCTGGGGTATATCCCATCAGGCCCTGGGGACTTGGCTACCTTAATGTTTTTCAAGACGCCCAATATCTCCTCTCTTTTGATCTCAGCATGACCTAAACTATCTACAAACCCTTCCCCACTCTCATCATCCACCAATTTCTTCTCTACAGTGAATACTGATGCTAAGTACTCATTTAATACCTCACTGATTTCCTCTGGCTCCACCCATAAATTCCTTCCCTGTCCTTGAGTGGGCCAACCCTCTCCCTGGCTACCCTTTTGCACATTATATCTGTATAAAAAACCTTGGGATTTTCCTTAATCCTGTTGACCAATTACTTTTCAAGATCTGTTTTAGCCGTCCTGACTCCTTGCTTAAGTTTCTTTCGACTTTCCTTGTATTCTAACCTTGCTCCGTGTGTTCCCAGTGTCATAACCTTGATAAATGCTTCCTTTTTCTTCTTCATTAGGCTCAAAATATCTCTCATTATCCAAGGTTCCCTAAACTTCCCACACTTATCCTTCATCCTTCCAGAAACTTACACTTGAAAGCCTCCCACATATGAGATGTTCATTTGCCCTCAAACATCTGCCTCCTATCTACATTCTTCAGTTCCTGCCTAATGTTGTTGTAATTAGCCTTCCCCCAATTTAGCACCTTCACCTGAAAACTACACCTATCTTTATCCATCAGTGCCTTCAAGCTTACTGAATTGTGCTTGCTTGTTCCCAAGCGGCTCCCCTACTGAGACGTTGACCACCTGGCTAGGCTCATTCCCCAATACTAGATCCAGTATGGCCCCTTTCCTAGTTGGACTATCTACATACTGTTTCTAGAAGCTCTCTTGGATGCTCCTTACAAACTCTGCCCTATCTGCGCCCCAAGCATGAAGTGAGTCCCAGTCAATATATGGGAAGTTAAAATTACTCACGACAACAACCCTGTTACTTTTACATCTTGCTAAAACCTGCCTACATATATTTTCTTTGATCTCCCACTGATTGTTGGGAAACCTATAATAAACCCCAAACATTGTGATTGCACCCTTCCTGTTCCTGAGAGCTACCCATATTGCCTCACCGTATGAGCCACCTGAGGTGTCCTCCCGCAGTACAGCTGTGAAATCATCCTTAACAAGTAGTGCAGCTCCCCCACCCCTTTTACATCCCCCTCTATCCAGCCTGAAACATCTTTATCCTGGAACGTTAAGCTGCCAATCCTGTCCCTCCCTTAACCATGCCTCTGTAATAGCAACAACATCATAGTTCCAAGTACTAATCTGAGCTCTAAATTCGTCTGCATTACCCTGTTGCACTGCTCGCATTGAAGCAGATGCACTTCAGTCCCCCAGATCGGCTTTGATCAGCAACCACACCCTGCCTGCTCTTCCTCTGAATCTTATTGGCCTTCTTCTCCAGTTCCCTCTCAGTCTATTCACCTTTGCTATGATTCCCATCCCCCTGCCAAGCTAGTTTAATTCCTCCCGAATGACACCAGCAAACCTCCCAGCCAGAATATTTGTGCCCATCCAGTTTAGATGCAACCCATCCTTCTTGTACAGAATCCCAATGGTCCTGATATCTGAAACCCTCCCTCCTACACTACCTGTTTAGCCACGTGTTGAGCTGTACTATCCTCCTATTTCTAGCCTCACTGCACATGGCACAGAGAGTAATCCGGAGATTACAACCTTGGATGCCTGTTCTTTAACTTTCTACCTAACTCCCTGAACTGCTGTTACAGGACCTTGTCTCTCATCCTACCTGTGTCGTCAGTACCAATATGTACAACAACCTCAGTCTGTTCACCCTCTCCCTTCACAATGCTTTCTGCCTTTTCAGAGACATCCTGGAATCTAGCACTAGGGAGGCAACATACCATCCTCGTGTCTCTTTTGTGTCCACAGAGGCACCAATCTGTACCCCTATACAGTCCTCTATAACTAATGCTCTAGAGCTCTTTGTCCTTCCCTTCTTAAGAACAAAGCCAGCCGTGGTGCCACCAGTCTGGCTGCTGCTGCTGTTATTCCCTAACAGGTCAACCCCCCCTCCAACAGTGTCCAATATTGTTCGAGGGAGACAACCGCAGGGGATTCCTACATTGGTTGCCATTCCCATCGACCTGTCTGCACCTTGGGTGTCACCACATCTCTAAAACTATTGTTTATGACACTTTCTGCCACCCTCATGCTCTGAAGTGCATCCATTTGCAGCTCCAACCTATCCATGCAGTCTGTGAGGAGCTGTAATTGGGTGCACTTCCTGTAGATGTAGTTGTCCGAGACGCTGGAAGCATTGCAGATCTCCCACATCTCACAAGTGCAACGCTGACCCCCACTGACTGACATTTCTATCACCAATTAAGCTGTTTAAGAAAATTTATTGAACACGTACCATTACTTATCACTGTGAATACCCAAGGTAGGTCTTCCCTCACTCACCTACCCCAGATACAATCTGGATCTCTCCCTTTCCCTTGTGTCTAGTCCTCACAGTAGCCTGAAGAAAGTATAAGCCAGCTTTAAAGTTTGATGTTAGAATTTCTCAGTTATGCTGCAAGTCAGTGCATCTTGAATCATAGAATGTTACAACACAGAAGGAGGCTGTGCCAACCCCTTGAGCAAGCTAGTGTCCATGGTGCAGAATATTTCAGCTGTTCATTTAGGTTCTCTTGACCGTGTCATCAAATTTGCTGGTTTGTTCAGCCAGCACAGAGGCTGTTTGGCCTCTTTCAATGCTATTTTTTATTTGGTTCTATTTAACTTTCATTCCCAATCATAAAAGCATGCTGTTCAATTTTTATTCCGTCACCTGACATTTAGTTCTTTTACAAATTATTTTAAATATGTCCCCCTGGTTGCCAACGCTTTGCTACTGGAAACAAATTATCCTTATTTGTCCCATCAGCACCTTTGAACATTTCTATCAGACCTACCTTTAACCTTTTCTGTTCTTAAGAGACCAAGCCCACTCTCTCCTGTCCATTGCCATGTTGCATTCTTTCATCCATGGTACCTCATAAGTAGATATTTCTGCATGTGAAGTCCTTCTTTTGAAGTTTGACATTCATACTGTTACTTTGGGCTGGCAGGTGTTTAGCATTAGTTTGTTGAGATTTGGCATAACATCTTTGTGTTTGAACTCTGTATTTCTATTTGTGTATCACAGATCCGGATATGCCTTTTTAAGCAGTTCTTAGCTTGACCTGCTCCTTTCAAAGATTTGTGTACATGCACCCCAGATCTCTGTTCCTTGAAAACTTTTAGTATTATAATATTTCCTTCAAATTGCCTTGGTCTTCTAACTTCGTAGCAAAGTGAAACTCTTCTTACTTCTATGTACAATTTTACCCACTTCTCGCCTGCGCATTTCATGAGTGTGTTTCAGGATTGATAAAAAAACAGACTTAAATAACTTATTGCTCAGTTTTAAACTGAGTCCATCTGTAAAAATGATTATAAGCTATAGAAGCATAATTAGGCCAGTTAGTCCATCAAGATTGCTCTGCCATTTAATCATGATGGATAAGTTTCTCAACCCAATTCTCCGTTCTCCCAGTAACCCTTGATTCCCTTATTAATCAAGAACCTATCCAACTCTCTTAAATATATTCAGTGACTTGGTCTCCACAGCCCATTGCAAAAATGGGCTACACAGATAACCATCCTCTAGCAGAAGAAATTCCTCCTCGTCTTAGTTATAAAGGGTTGTCTCTTCTCTGAGATGATGCCCTCAGATCCTAGGCTTTCCTTCTAGTAGAAACATCTTCTGCACAAGCAGTCTATTCAGGCCTGTCAGCGTGCTCTAAGTTTCCATGAAATCCCCCTCATCCTTCTTAACTCCATTGAGTACAGACCCAGGGTCCTCAACCACTTCTCGTATGACAAGTCCTTCATCCCCTCACTACAGAATAATTGAAAGTGTATTGTAAAATAGGACTGAGTCAGTATGGTTTTGTCAAAAGAAGGTCATGTCTTCATAGAATTCCCATAGATTTGTCAGGCATAATCTCCCCTTTGATAAGACTGTTCTAACTCAGCCTTATTTTGCCATGTGCTTCCATGTATTTCATAATCTCATTCTTAATAATAGACTCTAAAATCTTACCAACAATCAAGGTCAAGCTAACTGGCCTATAGTTTCCTGTCTTCTGCCTTTCTCCTTCTTTAACAGCGGTGTTACATTCGTCTTTTTCCAGTCCCCTGGGACCCTCCCTAACTACAGTGATTCCTAAAAGATCTCCACCAATGCCTCTACAAGCTCTTCAGTTAACTCCTTCAGAACTCTGGATATAGTTCATCTGGTCTAGGTGAGTTATCCACCTTTAGACATTTCAGCTTCCCTAGTACCTTTTTTCCTAATGATGGCTGCTACATTTACTTCTGACCCCGAAGTCTCTTGGAAGTTCAGGTATGTTGCTGGCATCTTCCATTGTGAAAACTGATGCAAAGTACCCATATAGCTCCTCCATCATTTCCTTATTCCCCATTCCTACATCTGCAGCCTCATTTTCCAGCAGTCCAATGTCCGCTCTTGCTTCTCTTTTAACTTGCTGATATCTAATAAAAATATATTTTTGTCATGTATTTACAAATCCATTGATGTACAGTATATTGAAAAATGTTGGGTTATTTGATCTGTTGTTGCAGTAACATTTTATCAACCTTTAACCAACTCTTTCTTTGCGGATGTGAGTTTGCTCGCTGAGCTGGAAGGTTAGTTTTTTTTCAGATGTTTTGTCACCATTCTAGGTAACATCATCAGTAAGCCTCCTTTGCTTTGTGACTTGAAGACTGGTTTCACTGAATTTTGTGGATAAATTCAGCATATGACTATGAACCCCTGATCAATGTGGTCTGCATTTTGTAGTGTATAATATTCGAAGATGGCATAGTATTAGTCTATTAGCCTCATTTCAACTTTAGATGCCCTTGAGAATGTGGTAGTGAGCAGCCTTCTTGAACTGCTGCAGTCCAAATCATTTACATGTCTCAAAATGTTTGTGAGCAAGGCTTTGTGACAAATCAGGAAACAAACTGAAAAACTAATGGCACCAGAGCCTTGGAATCTTGTCTGCATCTGTTTCTGAAAAAGATTTGATGCTTTTTTTTTGATAAAAGTAACTTTTTGAAGAAAGATCTTTCCATGTGCACTTAATTCTGTTTCATGTGTTGGGTGATTTTGCTGAGCAGTGTTCCAATTTTACAGTCATATGCCTTTGCTTATTTCACCATTCTGCCATTAAATTGCTGACCACCTAACTTCCCTTTTCTGTTCCAAGTGTTTGTTGGTGTTATTCAAGTTTCTCTTTCTTCAAATATTGTTCATCTAACCTTTACATCAGTCACTATCACCCCTTCCATAAATTTTTCACTGCACTTTCATTGTCCCATTGCCCAGTTCTGTTTCCCTTCTGAAGTCCTTAAGTGTGTCCATACCATCCAAATTCATGTTTGTTATTCTCGGATCTCCGTGTTTAAATCACTCCAGTTTGGTTTCTGCTCTGCTCAGAGTACTAAAACAGCTGCTGTCAAAGTCACAAACATCATTCCAATGAACTTAGTGAAGTAAACTACCCCTCATTGTACTTTGATTGGGTTGACCATACCATCCATCTCCAATGCCTCTCTGTAGTAATCCAACTGATGGGATGGCACTTGCCTGTTTCCTTCTTATGTATCTAATTGTGGCCTGAATATCGTCTACAATCATTTGCCTTTTCACTCCATCCATCATTTCTTCTAGTGTGACCCAAGAATCTAACCTTCTTCCTTGATGGTGTGCAGGCCTCTGTGGCCCTGACTTCTCAAATTGCAAGTAAGTTAATTGTTACACCAATTAGCATGTGTGGAATCTTGGAATACAGTTTACAGGGAATGTTGCCCTTGGCCTCCTCCTAGTTCGCAACTGCATGCGGTCCCTCGGTGACATAATCCAAAATCACAGTGTTAGTTTTCACAAGTTTATATTTGATCCCACACAGTTTTATCTCATATCACTGCTCTAATTCTCCACTGTATCTGATTGTCACGTTACCCATCCCCTACCCAGCAGGATTGTGCTCTGATTTAATCTAAGGAAGATTACAGCTACTGCCACAAGCTGCATTCCTGAGTCATTGACTCCATACCTCTATTGGTCAATCATCTGAGGTTGAATGACACTGATTGCTGGAGGACTACCGAATTAGATCCTTATTCAAAAATGGTTTGGAGATAGGTTTAGCAAGTGCAGACCAGTCAGTTTAACTGTGGTAGGAAAATTTCTCAAAACAAGTAGTCGTGAAACAGTCAGTAAATTTAGATTTAGACTTATTGTCACACATATACAAAGAAAAACAGTGAAAAGTGTTTTCTCGTGCATCCGAAGCAAACTGTCACCACACTCTGGCGCCATCTTGATATGCTGAACATAACACAAGATTTCAATGCAATGGAGTTCATCCTTTGCTCTCCTTCTTGTTCCTCTTCCATTGCTCCTCCAGTCGCTGGCTGAAATCAGCCAGAGTCTCTGTAATGGGTTCTGGATGCTCAGTTACAGGCCTCTGCTGCTGTTGCAATTGTAAATGCTGCATCTGTGCTGGAGAGTGGAGGAATAGAGGTTAATCCAGAGGCATGGGTTTGAATATTGTCTTATGAACTTGGAATCTTTTTGAAGTGGTAACAGAGAAGGTTGATGAGGACAAGGTTGTTGGAGTGATGTAGACGGTTTGACACAGTGACACACAACAGGCTTGAGACAGTGGTTGTTGACAATGAAACAACAAGTGCAGCAGCAGGTGAGTGAGGTTAGGAAACAGAATGTAATGATTTATCACTTTTGGGCTGGAGGAAGGTGGTGTTCCCCTGGGTGGAGTGGGCAGATAGGTGGCAGACGAACTTCAGTGCAAGGTGTGAGGTTATACGTTTTGATACAAAGAACATGAAGAGAAGTATAGTGCACAGCTCAGTGGCTAACACTGCCGCCTCTCAGTGCCAGGGACTTTGGTTTGATTCCAGCCTTGGGTGACGATGTGGAGTTTGCATATTCTCTCTGTGTTTGCATGAGTTTCCTCTGAGTGCTCCTCCCGCAGTCCAAAAATGAGCAGATTAGGTGGATTGGACATGCTAAAAATTGTGTCATCGTGTGCTGGGCAGTGCAGGTTAAATGAATTAGTTATGGTGAAAAAATCCTTGTGGGGTTACAGGGATGGGGTCTGTGTGGGATGCTCTTTGGAGGCTTAGTGCAGACTCAGTGGGCCAAATGGCCCCTTACTGTACTGTACAGATTGTATAGAATAAAGGATACTATTCAAAAACGTGTGGAGAAGCAAGAGACTTGGGTTTATATGCTCCTAAGTCATTCAAATAGGCAGGACATGTAGAGAAATCAGTTAATAAATAGAACAATATAACATTCTAGGGTTTATTAACAGAGGCATAGTGTAGAAGAGCTGGAAGATTACCCTAAACATGTGATACACTGAATAGATGTCATTTGGAGCAGTGTGTAAAGATGTCATAATATTTTTGCCAGTCCATTTTCTCTCATTACAGAGAAATATGACTGGTAGTGGTTTAACTTTTATGGTAATCACAGGCAGCATAGGAATTATACCTATGCTGTTAACATCACTCTATAGTACAAACCAGCTGTTCAACCAACTGAGCTAGCTGACTCTCAGGAACATTTTGTGCAGTTCTGTGTACCACATGTTAGATAGAATGTGAATGCATTGGGAAGAGTGCAGAAGAGGTTTACAAGAAAGGTTTCAGGCATGAGACACTCCAGTAATGAAGGTCGATGGAGATGTTGTGCCTGAGAGGAGAAGTCTGAGATGATTTCAAAATAGTCAGACATCTGGACAGAGTAGATAAGGAGAAACTGTTCCCACTCTAAAAGGATTGAGAACCAGAGAGCATGGTTTTAAAGTGTTTGCAAAGAAGCAAATATGAGATGAGAATTTTTTTCTACATTGCGAGTGGAATTGTGGTGAGGCATTGAAGAGGAAACAACATGCAGGGTCACAGGGAAAAGGCAGAAGTTTGACTCAAAGTCAAGTGGCCAGAGTGTCAGTGCAGACTCTGAACCAAATAGCTTCCTTCAGCACCGTACCAATTCTGTGATTCTGTTTGCAACCTTGAAATCATACTTGCTACCAGTCAAGCAACACCTTAATTGGAGAATTTTCATCATCAGTTTCAAACCCCTGTGTGGTGTCTCCTTTCCCTCTTTCTGCAATCTCCTCCATTCCCAAAGCTCTGACGTATCAGCACTACTCTAATACTGGCTTTATCAGCATCCTTGGGGCAGAATTACGTGGTGACTATTGGAACTTTTGTTGCTGGTTGGAGAGCTGGTGAGATCTCCGCTCTGCCCCTTCTACGAAGACTTGCCACATCTTATGTCTTCTCATGGAATCCTAGATCATGAGGTGGGGTGCGGGGCAAATTCCTGCCTTTGAAGAGCTCGTAGCCAGTTGGAGACCAGCTCTGTTTTGAACAATGGTGTCACTGCGGATGTGGTGGGTCCTTCCAATACAACAGCCACTCAAGGCCTAGAATCCATAATGTGTGTTCTTGGGGCTCACAATGGCAGGAGGTGACTCACTGGTGAAAGCTGGAGAGGGGATCAGTGGCAAGAATTCTCTCTACTTTTTTTTCTCAGCCAGAGATGGCTGTGCTCTCAGCTGTCTTGTCACTAATTTCCAGAACCAGGAACAGTACATGGATTTGCTCCAGGTGCTCCAGTTTCCTCCAACAGCTCAAAGATGGATTGGCAATGCGAAATTGCCCTGTTGTATCCAGAAATGTGCAGTTTAGGTGAATTAACCATGGTAAATTTGGGGCCGGCAGGGGTAGAATAGGGTCTGGGTAAGATGCTGTTTGGAGAGTTGGTGCAGAATCAATTCAGGGCTGAGTAGCCTCTTTCTGCACTGTAGGAATTCTATGAACTCATCTACTGAAAATCCCTGCCTCTCTATCACTCCTTCCTCTGAAATGTTCCTCAACATCTATCTATCTGGTTGTCTGCCTTGATATTGCCTCATGTGGCTTACTATCAAGTTTTGCAGGGTATACGCACCCATGAAGCATGTTGGGATGTTTTATTAAATGAAAGGTGCTATGTAAGTGCAAGTTAATGTGAGGGCTAAAACAACATGAAACTTTTGAGTTGTGGGATCCTTCCAAACACAGAAACATCTGTCACCTCAGGGAGTCAACTGAATAATCATGTATTAAGCAAACAACACCTGCCAAATTTGCAAGAGGCAACAGATTTCATCAGTTGTTTGGGGAAAAGTGACTTAGACAGGGAGCACATATTTTACTGGATAACTGAATGTCGTCAGCTACAGAGCCTTAAACATAGTATTTGACTTTGAATGGGACGGATTTGAATTCAACTGCTTTTCAGATTGCACTTGATTGTGGAAATAACCTGTAAACAGCAGTGGAGCACCATGGCCTGGATATCTTGGCATCCATTTTCTGTTCTTCAGCTCATATCTCCATCTTAGCTCCAGTGAAAGATTATGTGCAAAGGGCAATAGGCTTATGAAATGCTTGAGATGGCATCTTCCCAAGGCTGCTGCAGCTCCCAAATTAGGTTTGTACAGTGGTCGATGGACCTGAAATGAAATGTGTGCAGAAGTGCTAAGCACATTAATCTTCACTTTGGTCCAGATAACAGCAAGATTTTCCTCATTTGTAACCTCATCTGAGTGAAATAGGCAACCGCATTGACCGAATGGCAACTTCCCACTATTTACCTGGCCTTTTGACTCTTATTGAGGGTAGCCATCAGTTATAAATTGGCCTTTAATACATCTCACACTGTACAATGTTCGTCGTTGAAGTTTAAATATATGTGTTTGTAAGTTCTCCTTCAGCAGTGAATTGCAACCCTTTTAGAAGTTCTGCCGTAGGGGTCATTGTGATCGTCATTTACTGGTCAGCCACTTCATGTTTCATTTGGCTGTTCAAGGTAGAAGTACCCCTGATTGTTGCTGACCGTCACATTGTAGGCACTGTTGTACACTTCAGTGGTTTCCTGTCCAACCTTCCACTCACTAACTTCTTAGATAAATTTAACCTCGTCCAAAGTTTTTTCCCTCGTATTACATCAAGTCCAATTTAGCATCACCCTGTTCTCAGTGATCCACACTGGTCTGACAATATCTCAATTTTAAAGCTCTCATTATTGATTTTGAATCCCTCAGTGCCCTCACCTGTTTTTATCACTGTTACCCCTGTAGCCTGACAATTGCCTGAGATCTCTGTACTGTTCTAATGTTGATGAATTGGACTCTGCTGATTTCCTTTGCTTGTACTTTGGCATGAATACCTCCAGTTGCTTAAGCTTTAAGTTCTGGAATTTTCTTCCTAAACCTGCGTACCATTCTTATTCTTTCCCTCTCTTCAAACCTGTGGCTTAAAATTTATGATAACAAATTGTGAAGCTGGATGAACACAGCAGGCCAAGCAGCATCTCAGGAGCTTAAAATTTATATCTTTGTGTGACTGATGTCATGATAATGCTCCCATGAAGCACCTTGAGACATTATACAGTAATGAGGGTAGTAAGTAAGTACAAATTATTATTGCTCTGTGTCATTCTTTTGAACCTCGGGACAAGATGTAAACATTTACAGGTTATCCTATAGAGAGTTAATATCAATTAACTGACATGTTAATCTTTTGTATCTTTAAGGCTTCTTTTTTAAAAAAGTCATTCTCTTACCTTGACATGCAAAATTACATGGACCAAAAACAGGTAATTTGGGAGATTATGGGATAAAGCAGGACTTGGTTAATGTTGAGAGTCTGCATTGGAGCAAAATGATCTAGTTATTCATGTCCAGAAATCAGCAACATTAGTATATGGTTACATAAACTAATCAGATAGGAAGGTGAAATATTTGCTTTAATCTCAGTGGGTTTGCAATGTAACAGAGAGGAGAGATAGCAAGAACTCTGATGTTCTGATGAAGGGCCCTGACACAAAACATCGACTTTCCATTTCCTCTGATGCCTGACCTGCTGTTTCCTCCAACAAGGAGGAGTTGCACCTTCAGTTATAAAGGGATTTGGGGATCCAGCATAACTTCACCAGAATCATACTGGAGTTTAAAAGGTGATGAAAACTTTCACATTAATAATGTTTGTATTCTCTTAAATTTTGAAGATCTATGATCATTTGCAAGAGGCTATTTTAAAATAAATAGAGATTTTGTAGTGCAGATATGGGAATCATTTCTTCTGGAAATGAGATCAAGGAGACATAATCTTAACAATGTAAATTAAATCATTTTGTGTAAAATTAGGAAGCATTTTTTACACAGTGTTGGAATAATTTTGGTTAGAGACAAACAAACTACAGATGCTGCAATCCAAGGGAGACAAACAGGAAGCGGGAAGAGCACAGCAAGCCTGGCAGCATCTGGAGGAAAGGAGATGTCAATGTTTTGGAAATTAGCCTTCTTCAGGGCTGGAGGATAATATCCAAAATGTTGACTTCTCCTTCCCTCAGATGCTGTCTGATTTGCTGTGTTCTTCCAGCCTGTTGTTTGTCTCCATTGTAATAATCTGGTTCTTTTTTCTCCAAAAGGCTAAGTCCAACTAAAATGGTCAAAACTGACTGATAGATTTTTGTTTGAGTTGGGGCATCAGAGATGGGTAAATGGTGTTGAAGTTCAGGTCATCCATGATCTAGTAGAATAGTAGAAATATATTACACACATTAATTGCATGCATCTTACTGTGGATTCCTGTTTTGCATTAAAGTAGTAAAATTACTGAAAAAAAAAATTGGACAAAATTTTCTATTTGAATTCTGTAGGCTAGTGTGGAGTGGGTGCTTTGGGAAAAAAAAGAATTGTGGTCATTAATGACAATGTCATAATTCAGGAATGTGATAATTAACTGCAATGAAAATAAAGAATCAGACTTATTGGAGTTAATTATCACTTAATGCTTCTCCCCATAAAACTTATTCCAAAAGTATTTAGAAGTAAATCTACGTGATAAATAAAATATCACACCACTGGCAGCATGGTATGGATATTCTGTCAGGCATGTAAACCCATCATAACTCATTTCTGCAGCACTTGTGTTATGCAGGTCTGTCATGTGTGAAGGAATTTCCATGACACATTTTGATTGGATATAATTTAGATACATAACTGAAGTAAAATCATTTTGTGAAATGGGTCTTGGTGTGATGAACAAATGCATGGGATTTAAGAGAAGTCTGGCATCCAAAAAGGCTAATTAGTATGTCATAGCTTTGTAATAAAATTCATTTGCCTTCAATTCCAATAGTCAACTTTTGTTTTGTAATAATTTTCCACGACCTACAATCACGATTGCAATAGTCAGGTATGAAGGGGTTTCGAGAAGATTCAACATTTCCAGCAGTTTGCGTGTGCTTAACCTGCACAAGAACCTGGCGTCTGCCACATTTGATAAGACTGCTCAATTGGCAACCCGGTACATTCCCGGATCAGATGTTTGTCTTACTGCGTGTGAAATCGGAGGACCCAACACCATTTTTAGCACTATCTATCACCACAACCCCCTTTTGCCACTGCATTTCTTGTTAGCTTTCCATCTGAAGAGCTCCATTTATCTCATTTCCTGTGGATACCATTTACCTCTTTGGTTCCTCCAATGCATCTTCGATCAGTGACGTTGGTTTCTGAGGAGTTGTGCGTATTGTAGTTTTCAGCCCCAATGCCAAATGGCCTGTGGGAAAGGGAGAAAGAAGGTGTTATTGGGAGACCATGGAGGTCATATCAGAAATATTTTTGCATGCAGGAAGAAGACATATGTGGCATTATAAGCTCACAATAAGGGGCAATGTCATGTTACTTTCAAGTATTATCATTAAACTTTAATATAGCTTCAGCGTATTCACCACATGCACACCATGTAAAGGAAAGGACCTCTTTGTTTAGAGGATCAAAAAGATGTGCCTCATCTTTCCCTGGGTTTGTTAGAACTGTGTTTTTTGCTTTTGCTATTCAGCAGTGTTTCTCACAGACTCAGTGACTGAGGACATCCTTGTTAGTGGTGCTGTCATTCATCTTATGGAGCAGGTCCCTCAACTCCAGCAGTCCACGGACTGCGTTAACGAGTTTGTTACATGCTCTCAGGCAGGCTTCCTTCCTGAAGGAATGATGAAGTGCGTTGGATCTCACTAATTTCAGACAATGAGGAACACTTACAGTTTTCTGTGCAACACAACTCCCGTGTTTTTTTTTTGAGTTTTAATTTATAGTCTTTTGACCAGTGCATCTGAATTATCAAGCCAGTTCAGGTGAGCGAAGGATTTATTTCCTGCTAATGAAATAATATTCGGCAGATATTAGTTGGCCTAAACTTTGTGATGTCATCCAAAGTGTTTCAGACTGTGAAAAGTTCTTCCTTGGAGGAGTATAACAAGTGACTTCTGTAGATTTACTTTCACAATTACTAATTGCTTGTTGGATAATTGTATTGCATCAAAGCCCATGTGCAGCTATGGTTTACATTAATTGTTTGAGTTGGTAACATTTGGAGGACATTATTACAAATGAAACAAACGAGAGACCTATCAAATATTTACATGCATAAGAGGGGAATAATGTGCTGTGTCTGAATGCAGTGCCTCAATTAGTGTAATTGTGGTGAGGCTTGTTGTTCTATGCATTTATCTCGGAAGCTCTCTACCTCCTTTTTACCCCATTAAGACATTCCTCAAAAAACAACTTCTTTGACCAAACTTCTGGTTATCTGCCCTAATATCTCCTTGATGTGGCTGTGCATCAAATTTTGATTGTTAATGTTCCTGTGAAGCTTTCTGGGACGTTTGGTTACATTGTGAGTGCTGTAAAGTGACCGACACACAGATTTGTGGCTGTGCCATTTCCTTCAATAGTGATTTGTTTTGTTTCAAAATTATTTTTACATGTACTTTCAAGGTTCAAATGGTCAAAATGTTCCAGTCTTCAAATGGTGGCATTTTTCAGTTCAACTGATTTTTTTTTCTCCCTTTTCTCAACCCACATTTAACTGTAAGGAGAAACGATAGCACAATATGACGCCTGATTGCATGGTACGTCATGTGGCATGCTACCTGTTATAGTTGCAAGCAATCCTGTGGAAAAAAAAGGATTTACACTGGTCTAGAGTGTATTTATCTGCTAACCCTGCTATGATGGTGTTATGTATTTGGGATAATACTGCGAATATAAGAATGCTACAAAACTTGAAATGAGAACAAACATTTTGAGTGATCAAGCCTACAGCTTCCTCAAATCACGTACAATCCTCCAGATCCAAGCTATTTAATTTCTTCAGGGATTGTTCTGCATATTTTTTCCTTTCTTTGAAAAGAAATGAAGCAAAACTCAAAAATGAGTATCTAACTAAACATTGTTTATAATTCATCCTTGACCAGATACCTTCCTTGCATGGCATTTCCCTAGTTTCTGCTGCTGATGATCTAACATGTCCCACACAGACTACATTCTTCCCTTTCTGTAAATATTCATGCGGCACTCAGTTTTGTCCCAAATCTGAAACTCAGCAATCTCTTTTCACTAATAATCAATTCCTAACCATAGATGTTATTGGCTGGCAGTATGGGGTCAGATGGGCACAATTTGGAATTATAGGTTTGAACTCAAATCTAGGCTCATAATGACCATGACAGAAACTCCAATCAAACAATTTATGGATGTTGGCATTATCTTGAGATTGATTCTTTTGCTCTTTTTATCAGCAGAATTTTCTGCCATACTAATTTTTCATTTGAACTCGGTAAACTAAACCCAGTGTCTCATCCATTCTAGATAACACAGTGTGAAGCTGGATGAACACAGCAGGCCAAGCAGCATCTCAGGAGCACAAAAGCTGACGTTTCGGGCCTAGACCCTTCATCAGAGAGGGGGATGGGGAGAGCGCCTCTCAGTCGCAAACCATTTTAACTCCCCCTCCCATTCCTCAGACGACATGTCCATCATGGGCCTCCTGCAGTGCCACCATGATGCCACCCGAAGGTTGCAGGAACAGCTACTCGTATTCCGCTTGGGAACCCTGCAGCCCAGTAGTATCAATGTGGACTTCACAAGCTTTAAAATCTCCCCCTCCCCCACTACATCCCAAAACCAGCCCAGATGGTACCCTCCCCCCACTGCATCCCAAAACCAGCCCAGCTCGTCCCCGCCTCCCTCACCTGTTGTTCCTCTCACCTATCCCCTCCTCCCACCTCAAGCCACACCTCCATTTACCACCTACTAACCTCATCCCACCTCCTTGACCTGTCCGTCCTCCCCGGACTGACCTATCCCCTCCCCACCTCCCCGCCTATACTCTCCTCTCCACCTATCTTCTCCTCTATCCATCTTCGGTCCACCTCCCCCTCTCTCCCTATTTATTTCAGAACCCACTCCCCATTCCCCTCTCTGATGAAGGGTCTAGGCCCGAAGTGTCAGCTTTTGTGCTCCTGAGATGCTGCTTGGCCTGTTGTGTTCATCCAGCTTCACGCTTTGTTATCTTGGATCCTCCAGCATCTGCAGTTCCCATTATCTCTGGTCTCATCCATTCTAATTGCACTAATGAATAGACCAAGTGCTGTGGTAGTGTGTGGATGTTGGGGTGAGACATTCATGTCAATTGGAGGTGTTGTGACAGTGCTGAGAGTATCAGAGCTGGTCTTAACAGCCCAATATCAAATTAACATTAACACATGATTCATAACAGAATGTTTTTAATCTTTGTTTTCTGAATAATTATCCAATTGATATGTACTGTAATGCTATTGCCTGTTCCTTACCATACATAGTAACATATGATCAATCATTTATGGCAGACGAGATTGACTCTAGCAATAAAGGAGTTTTGCAAAGTAGGTGCAAATTCAATGGAAAATAAACTAATCCTTCTCACTGCAAGCTGTAGTATCCGACTTTTGCATTGTCGCTCTTCAAATGATCCTTAGCTGTTAGTAGTGAACAGACAACATGATGACCTATTCATGCTACCAGGGTGAGAATGCTTCTGGCAATAGGATATGTCATTTGACTTTACACACACACACACACACACACACACACACACACACACACACACACACACAAGCACACTCACATGCACACACACATACACACACACATACACACACACACACGTACACACACACACACACAAGCACACACACATGCACACACACACACACACACACACACACACACACACACACACACACACACACACACGTGCTTTTAATTTCCACAATCATCTCATCCACAGAGTCTATTCAGCTAATTAACATCCTGTTCTTTTTCTCCTTCAATTTATTTTCTTGGTTGTTGATAATCTTTAATTGTCCTCAGTAATGTAGAAGAAGCTACTTGGAGGCACATAAACTGATTCACCCACCCACTTGTTTTGCATGCAACAGTAATGCTGTTGATTCTTGCATTGCCCTGTATCGGCTAGTTTCCTGTATTGGAGCTAGTCTGTTAGACTCTGATACTAGTATGATGACGGCCCATGCTCATGGTGCTGTTGGACATCAGGCATTGTCAGCAATCTAAATGGTACATCATTTCTCCTACATAATCCAGATCTTTCACATATGTTCATGCTTCAATCGATGCAACTGGATAAGTCCTTACTGTGTGTGGTGAAAATATTTTTACATCTGACGGTAATTTTAATGCACATGAAACTATATGGCTCTGTGCTTTTCCTGAATCAAAATGAATGGATGCAAGTTTTAACCTATCTCTATTCTCCTTCTCAGTGCACACTCAATAAGAGTAGGCAGTTAAGTTAGTGGCTGTTAGTTTTGTATGTACCTCCATAAATGGAATTGGTTCATTGCCTCTTTTTATTGGGCTATATGTAGACCTTGTAAGTGAAAATTGCACAGCAGTTGAAGAATTGACAAACAACAGCGCTACTGTAGTCAGTTGAGTGAAGTGGCATGGAACTTGACAAAAGCATTTGTTTAAGAGGCATTTCCATCACCACTTCCCAATCCTGCCATTCTGCTGTTCCATTGATGTTGAAGTCTCCATTGGTGATCTGTGTGGGAAGTGACTTCTAAGCAGCTGTGAAGTTGTTGAAATTGACATCATGCTGATCTCATTCTCTAACATAGTGAGGCCAGTGAAGTAATTGGTTTCATTAGAGCTAATGGTCTCCAATGCAACAGTCAATCCATTCCTGAGAGAAGCAAAGCCGAGGGTTAGGATCTTAGTTTGCTGTGGGGTGTGGAGTGAGCGCTGTTGTGTTTCATCACTGAGGGCACCAAACTTGCTATGTTTTCCATCATTAGATTATGGCTTCTGAACTTGGCCAGGGATTCACCAACTCACCTAACTGTAAGTATTGTTTGCCAGACACTCAAAATACTCCATGAGGTGTCAATATGTAGCATTAACGAAGGATATGCATAGACAGTTAGTTAGGTTTAAATGTTCAAGTTGTTGAAGGCATGGAGATTATCCTCTGTATAAATTCCAGCTGTTTTCGTCCTCTTCGTGTGGTTTACTAAGTAGGCTCCACTGACACAATTCAACCCTCCTCTTCCAATCTCTCTCACATGCACAAAATACACACACTCCAGTTTGCTCCAAGACAATGGGACTTCGTTGAAGTTATAGATCCTAAAACACTGACACTTTTGTCTTTAAAGCACCCCTTGAAATATGGTGAATGACTGCAATTTGATGAAAGATAATACAGGCAGGTTAGATTTTGATCAGTCTTGAAGAATTGAATAATTGAGAGAAACTTAAAGAATAGTGAAACTGGCAGAAGGTTCTGATTGCAATGATTTTCTTAATCATTGATTGCATCCATGGCCATAATCTCATAGGTACTTCACTTGGGAGGAGTTAAAGGTATTAGGGATGGCCATCCTCTTCTGCCTGTATTTATATACTCTATTACCTCCAGTGACATTGCTCTGTGGTATCAGTACAGGGTTAAAACAAAGTTGCTGGAAAAGGTCAGCAGGAGTTCTGAGGGACGGTCACTGGACCCAAACCATTAACTCTGAGTTTTTTCTTCACAGATGCTGGCAGACCTGCTGAGCTTTCCCAGCAACGTTGTTTTTGTTCCTGATTTACAGCAACCACAGTTCTTTCTGGTTTTATTATTACAGGTTTGTCCTTTTCACTGATACTGCCACCATTTGGTGCACGTCTTCTTGCAACCTGGTCCTCTGGCACCTGCTCCACTGAATGTCCTGAACTGTAGAACACAAACACTGTTCAATCTTGAGCATAGTCAACAGCCTCTCAGGAGCAGGTGGAAAGGAAACTCTGTCCCCTGAACTTGGCAAACACCCAGTACATCATGCGCAGTGCGTCTGGAATGACTTAGAAATATGCAAATGAGCTTATTTCACATTGTGAGGCAGGACCAGCACACTTAGACATAGGGAAAGCCAGTAGCTGAAAGCCAGTGGTCGCATACAAACAGCTTCAAAGCACATTGTACCTCTGCCAAGGAACATGGACATTGGGTGCTAAGAGCAGTGATGGTCTGCAGTTTGCAATCACAGTTATATCAAAACTATTGAGCTTTGCCCATCATTACTCCCTTAAAACTGACAGCGACTTCTGGAGTCTGCACCTGCACAGTTAAAAACGGAAAATCCAGATGTCGCTGTCAGTGATTCTACCCTTCCCTACAGGGCGCACTGTTGAGGTGCATCTAGATTGTAATCAATTAAAAATCAGTGAGCTGACACGAACTTCTGCTCTTAGTTTTGCTGGAAAAATCCTTGAAAATGTTTCACCTTGTAGAATGAATGTCACTGAGCTTACTGTGGTGTTTTATATCCTTTCATATTGTTCAGAAGGCTTATTGGCCAAGAAAAGCTAATTTAATATTTGCTGAATGTTACACTTCTTAATCAGAATAAGGAATTCCATGTATTCTCCAGATAATTTTGTTTTTAAAGGTTTGTTGATGATATTTGTGCTTCTTTTGGAATCCGTGTTTATTCCCAAATCATTTATTTTACACACAGAAAAAGTTAAAAATTAAAAATGAAGTGATGTAATGATGTCTGGTTTGCTGTCTCTGACAATATTTCAGCTTGATTGGCTCCTTGAAGACATCAGCATTGCTGGAATCATGATGTACCCTCACAAACACACTGACATTGGAAAATATACCACAGACTGCTAGGTCTTCATGTAAGGTTCCTCTCAAGGTCAAGATAAGGGCTATTGCTTCACTTTTGATTGCGAGTTTTGAGAAGATTTGTAGCTCAGGTTGAAGTTCTGGAGTGAGTTTGCTCGCTGAGCTGGAAGGTTAGTTTTCAGACATTTCATCACCATTCTAGGTAACATCATCAGTGAGCCTCCGACGAAGCGCTGGTGTTATGTCCCGCTTTCTATTTATTTATAAATAGAAAGCGGGACATAACACCAGCGCTTCGTCGGAGGCTCACTGATGATGTTATCTAGAATGGTGATGAAACGTCACTTTTGATTGTCAAATCCAGGCCAAAGTTCACCATATCTCAATAACCTTTGGAAGATGGTGATGGGTCACTTTATGGAACCTTTGCATTGCATATGATGTCGCTACACCCATAGTCATGTTAGGTAGGGTGGACCAGAATCTTGACCCAGTGACAAGCATTAGCTTCAGGAACCAGGTTATCACAAACAAGCGATCAAATTCAAAAAAATGTTTGACAAAAATAAAAAAAAGTCATTTAATTTTAGTCTGAATCTACAATAATCATTCAGCTCTTCTCTTAGAATGGCACTGAATGGTTGACATCTTTAGTCAACTGTAACTATGTGCAGAAAAGGTATAAGTAGCCTCCACCACACTTTCAGGTAGTACATTCTAGACTGTAACTACTTACTGTGTGACAAATTCTTTCCTCATATCACATTTTCTACCTTTGGAAGTCACAATTATCTCTGCCCTCTCATCCTTGCTTTGTTAATGAATGGGAACAGTTTCTCCTTATCCGCACTATCCAGCACACTGGTATTATCTGAAAACCAGACTTTTCTTCCAGAGACCATTCCCAAATTCTTCAATCAATCTTCGTAACTGAAGTTCCTCATCCCTGCAAACTTTTTTCGTAAATTACTTCTGCAGCCTCTCCATGGTGTTCACATTCTTTCTAAATATTGGTGCCCAGACCTGTACACAATACTCCGCCTGAGCTCTAAAAAGCATCTTACACAAGCTCAACATCACCTCCTTGCTCTTTTCCTTTATACCCCTAAACATACGCACCGTATGTCATTGTCACACATTGGCTACGGTAAGCTTAAGATGAATTGCGATAACTCACTTGTGATTTATTGAAAACATCCTCAAAACCTATGACCTCCACCCCTCTAGGAGAGACAAGGGCAGCAGATGCCTGGAAACTACACCAGCATCAAGTTTCCACCACACCTTGACTCTCACTGGTCAAAATGCTGGAACCTCCTATAGAGCAGCACTGCCGCTGTACCTAAACAGCACAGGCTACATACTCTGCAGTAGTTCGAGAAGGCAGCTCCCTAGGACCTTCTCAAGAACAATTCTGAATTAATGCTGGCCTCTTCTTCAGCAATTAATTATCATTGCCATGAACAATTATACAAAAGGAAGAATTTGTTACTGACTTCTGATGTTGCTCATTTTAAAATGCAAGGGACTGCAATAAGCACATTTAAGGGGTTTGGCACCTGTTTCATTTGGACATCGGGAAACTTTTCCTGCTGTCAAATTAGCACTTCGTACAATTCTCGAGGAGGTCATCCAGAAATTTCCTTTACTTTGCCCTTCATTTACATACTCATCACAACAGCATGGCTAACTTTGGAAACGCAACATGTGAAGCATTACAGATTTAAACTCCTGTGCTTTCCTTTTTTCACTGGGTGCAAATTTCTAAGTAATATGGTAGATATGGAGAATCTCGCAAGGCGACTACAGAAAAGCAACCTCATGGTGTGGATGCTGCAGCCATTCACACAATTAATGGCCTAAATATTACACTTAAAATCTCCCATCATGTGAAGTAGCATGTGATGAATAAGTGGTGATAGACAGTAAACATCTCATCATTCACTTTGATTTACGTTGGTAAACACTTAACTGTTGTTGCTATGAAGCATTTCTCTTAGTGAAACTTATAATTAAGGTATAGGATAGTGCTGCTAGGGAATACAACATGTCACTTTTGCCAGTCAGTGTCAGCGTTGAAGATCCTCAGGTTGAAACTGCTGTTATCTGCCAAAGCAATGTTTTTAAATACCAGTCTCGGAGTAATATCTCACTGGTATCAATGTGCATGTTTTCATCAACCACCTCGGCAGCGGTCTGATAGAGATTACAAACTTATTACAAAGCTGTGGGCATTTTTGTGGATCCGACTCATTTTAAATTATACCTGATACTTGTCAAACTCATCTTTGTGGGATCTTGAATTGAGACATAAAATATAGGCGTTCAGCTGCCAGATGTGACTTTCCCCTTCCAGGAGGCTGAGCGAGGTGGTGAGAAAGGGAAACAATTAATTGAGTGAGTTTTCCCTGGAGACAAACTCATCTGTCCGTTCACTACCTCCTCAATTGTGTTGGGTCAGAATGGCTGCAGGTGCCAAGTGAAGGCTTAAACTTGCCACTTGCATAATGAGAAGCCTCCCAACTGGACAACTGTGATAATATGCCTGCTGAGTTCGCGGGGGTAGGCTGGTGATGCCAGTTGTTCCTATTTGGGGACCACCAGAGGATTAGGTTGTGGCAGTGAAGAGGCACACCTTTGACCTCTTTCTACCACATCCCACCCCCTCCAGTGACATCCACCCCGCCCTACTTGGTGAGAAGAAGACAAAAAGGACTTATTGTCTCATCACTGGACCCCCTGTGGAGCAGGGCGCCAATTAATGTATATTAGGACCCAGAGCTGCTGGCGTCTGATTGGCCATCAGCATCTGGTGATCGGCGCTGCATGTGGACGAGGCCTGTGCTAGGCTGAAATATTTGCCTTTCCTCATGTGTAGGCCCTTCATGAGCAGAATGGGGGAGGGCATGGTGATCCAGTCAATGAACCTGTTGGTGGGGAGTGGTGTGTTCATCACCACTTCATGTGCTTGCCCCCAAACTTAGAGAAGAAAGGAAAATAGCATCATTTGGATTCATACTAATGAGAAGAGCAGGCACCATACCAAATTGTTGTGCACATAATTGGCCTCAGTTGCTGCTTTTGGGTGACTTATGTGGCTGCTGAAGAAACATAGGGAAATGTAGTCAATTTTTTCACATTTTGCAAGCCCCACCACATTATTTTACTTTTCTTTCTGTTTATTATCTATGAACTTTGTAGTACTTTTGCTTTTGCTATTAATAAGTCAGAGGCTTGTCACCAACATTACATGGAAGTGAAATAGGTGCCCACATACTCACCAGGAAGATTTTAAAAGTGGCCTGTAGGAAGTGTAGAAGATGTGCTGAGAAACCGACCGGTTTTTGAATGGTCTGGGATAGTTTGATCAAGGTTTCTCTCACTAGGCTGCATGCTTGGTGGTGAGACTTAACATAATCTTTGTGGACTTCTGATCTTACTTGTCAAGTCATCATTCAGTCATTTACACAGGAGCTTCCTGCGTGAGGAATCCCAGTATCCCGGTGACATTTTCCTCACAAGGAAAGTGGGAAAATCCAAGGACCTGTCAGAAAGCCATCACCACTGCCCCTTGCCAGTTTCAGGTGGGTTCTGATATTATTGTGGTTGACAGCAAACATCACTTGTCTTCTCTTGTTAGTTGCTGTTGACGCTTTGATTGTTTACCGTTTTTAACTGTCAACAGGGAATGTTCAGGTAAAATTGTTCATGGCTGGCCATTTTATTGTTGAGTGATTTTTGTGAAATTTAGACTTGGTTATGAGGAAGACATCTTTGAGCTGATTTTCATCTCACCACTGCCCTGTTTTCTGCATGTGACTGGATGCAATACTGCAACAAGAGACTTCCTTCTGCCTTCCTGCTGAACATGATTCTAGATTTACTCAAATGATTTGGCTAGTGCTCTCGGAAGCCTCATTCTTACATGCCAATTGGAGTCTAATGATGTTATTTGGATTCCAGTGGCATTTTTATTTGAATTAACAAGGTCCCCTCTGAACGCTGAAGCCATCCTATAGCTCCTATGTAACATAGTTTGCTCTTTGGGATATTCATGTGCAAGTGCTCAAGTCATTGGGATCTATTGGAAGACATCTGGCTTGATTTACATAGGTGCTGTTCGGAGTTGTAAATTGCTGCATTTTTTGATTTGCTTTAAGTTTAGTAAGGATCTGGTTACTGCAGAAAAGGGAGTTAATTTGGCCAGTTCATTCTGATTGGAAGAAGAAGAGAAAGGGAACATCATTAGATGGGAGACCATACTGTCACTATGTTTAGGGCTCCAAGGTGGTAATAAAGGAGGATGGCTGCTTACACCTGTCATAATGGTGCCCATAAAATCTATCAACGCAGAATAACCTTTTCCCAGCTCATTGAGGATGGGTGAAAAAGGAGACAGTGCTTTTCCAGAGACTCTTTTAGCAATCCATGTAGTCCCTTGAGCAGGACCCATTACAGAATTAACCACATGAAAGCTACTCCATATTTTTCAATTTTTTTTACCTCAGGTTCTAGGCTTTGTGCTATGTACAGAGCAGGTAAGTCTTTGGGCTTGGATGGCTTGCGTACCAGGTCATTGAGGGAAAGTGGAGTTGGAAATATGTTAAGGGCTTGCCTTTAACTTTCAATCTTCTCTAGATATCCAAAAGATTGGAGCGAGGCATATCTGTCGTCTTATTTAGGAGAAAGTGTAAAAATAGCCCCAGCAACTCCACCCAGTTATTTTATCATCAGTAGTAATTAGGTTTTAGAAACAACAATCATGGAAGGAATGAATAGGCACTTCAAGAACTATGCCTTAACTGAAGAGAGCCAGCAGGGATTTTTGAAACATTGATCACGTTTAACCAATCTAATTCAATGTTTGGATGAAATAGAAGAAACGGTTGATTAAGGGAATGCAAAAACGTGGTCTACATGGAATTCAAGGGAGTGTTTAGCAAGTACCAAATAAAAGACTGCTGAACAAAATTGAATTTCCTGGAATGGGGTGGGATGGGCAGAGAATCAGTGTTTAATTGTAGAAAAACAACAGGCTTAGGGACTGGAAACAACAGATTGCAATAAACAGTTACTTTTCGAACTGAAGTGGTGCTTTTCAAGGTTGTTGCTACAGCCACTATAAATGACGTGAACTTGGGGATACAGAGTAAAATTTCAAAATTTGCCAATTATATCAAACTTGGAAGAGCAACCACCAGTCAGGATAGTGTGAATTGGCTGCAACAGCATATAAATATGTTAGCAGAGGGAAAAGATCAGCAGCAGATGGAACAGAATGCAAAGAAGTGTGAGGTGATGCACTTTGCAGAAGGGATAAAGGGGAGCAACAGAGATTCAGTGATACATTTCTAAAGAATATCAGCAAGGCAATGATCTGGGGTTTTTTTTGCATCAGTCTTTAAAGTTGGCAGGTCATACTGTGAGTGTTTATCGAGGGATATTAGGTCTTCAGCTTCATAACTTGAATTTGAATACAAAAGCAGGGAAGTTGTTTGGAACCTCTATAAAGCTTTGGCTCTGATGGAATCCCAATAAAATAACCAAATTAAGACGTGATTTACTTAAGGAAGTATGTGAGCATCTTTCAGAGGATGCAGAGAAGACCCAACAGAATGGATCTAACGATGTGTCATTTCAGTCACAAGTTTAGCTTAAGTTTGGAGCAAAGAAGATTGAGAGGACATTTGTTAGAGGTTTACAAGATTACCACGGGTTTAGATATAAAGTCAGGGAAAACTGTTGTAATTAACTGTTAGTACAAGGACTTGGGGATGTAGTTTTAAGATTATGGGCAAGAAATGCACAGGGAATATGATGGAAGTCTTGTTCACATCATGAGTCGCAATGATCTGGAGTTCGCTGTTCACGAGGATGGTGAAAGTGTAAACAATCAATGATTTCAAAATTGTGTAGGCTCTTGACGGAAATATACTTGCAATGGTGGAGTGAATTTGAGAGAATTGCCCTGTGGAGAGCCATTATAGACTTGATGGCCTGAACTCCATGCCACATCAAGCAGATGACTGATGCTTTCTTTGCCAAGGATAACAGGCAGATTGTTTTTTCCATGCGCACCAGGAACCAGAAGAAAATTCTGTGAGACTATAAATATTCTAGGCTTCACAAAGTTCAGGATGTAATTGCTGCAAGAATCCTGTCAAAGAGGCAACAGCCATAAGCATTTCATTCCTTTCAAATTAGGTTGGTCTATGCCCAGTGCCCACAATTCATGTTTACTTTTCCAATGTTATGCCTTTGTACGGGGACAAATCACTTTTTATCTCTGCCCCATGATATATATGCACATTATGCAACAGCATGGACGCTTAACAACGAAAGTTGTCTCTTTAAATCTGCCTTATTTTACCTCTTCAATAACAATGCAAACCTGCTGAAATAAGATTCAACCAGATCATGTGATTAAAAGAGCTGATTATTGGAGAGCTCAAATAATGTCTGGATAGCTTTGCGGGCTTTCTGCTGTGCTGCCTGGGAATGAGTGTCCCTGATCATTGTCATTTGTATGATATTACAATGCACTAGGGACAGCAGTTGGAGCTGGAACAGCAGAAAAGCCTTTTGTCTCCTGAGGAAGGAGACTCAAGTGACAATAAAGACAAAGCAAAAGTGGAACAACTCCAGCCTGTAGCCACAGTTCTCTGGCAACAGTTAATCAATCAATGTGTTAGCTCTACTCCTCCCCAGCATATCCCCACACCCCACACCCCACACCCCACACCCCACACCCCAAATACACATGAGTATAGGAATGTTGTTTAGCGTAATTTTCAGCCAGATGAAGAAAGTATTCTTGCTTTTCTTACACAGTAAGAATAATGAACGGCTTTCGACATTCCTACATACATTCTCTGTCATCTCCTTCTGAACCTGTCAGCTGCTTTGGGCCCATGCCTCCCTCTGAAGGAGGGAAGAGCTCCTTCCAGGCCATTGCCTGATGTACTCGGACTCTGCACAACTGCAGTGTGAAAACTGTTGACTGTCGTACATTGTTGCAAAAAAAATGGCTCTGGTGAAGTGTTCCATGAACAGATTTAAGAGATGGTAGGTGGCTCCAAGTCAGGATCGTAGCAACCCTGTATTGTAAACAGTGGAACACCCACGTCAGCACTGGAAATGGGAAATCAGATCAAGTATCAAAATCTTCTCACTGGTGGTATCAAGTGATCATCTAAATCATTGTACCCAATGAGCAGAAAATTAACATTTCCCCCATCCATATCCCTTTGGAATTAAAAATTTATGAAACATAAATCAAAAGTTACTATGAGTGTGTAATTCATTGTTGTGCTTCTTTTTACATGGACACATACACCACCACTCTGTTTAAAAAAGACACTTGAGAGACATTCACACTTTATAAATACCAGGCTATGCCAATTCCAACTAGAAAGAATTGAACCATCTCTCTTTAACTTTCAATGGCCATCAGTGAGGTATCTACCCACTGTCAACATCCTGGGCGTTACCATTGACCGGATTCTGAACTGGACCAGCCATATAAATTCAGAGACTTTGAGTGCAGGACAGAAGTGAGAAATTCTACAGCAAGTAGCTCACCATCTGATTCCCCAGAGCCCCAGCATCATCACCAAGGCACATGTCACAAGTTCAATGGAGTGCTCTCCACTTGCCTGGATCAGTGCAATTTCAACAACACTCAAGTCGCTTGACAACATCCAGTATTAAGCATCCACCTAATTGGTGTCCCATCTTTGTCATCTTCAAAATTCATTTCGCTCACCACTAATGCACATTGACATCAGTATGGACTATCTACAAAATGCACTTCATCATTCAACAAGGATTCTTTGACAGCAGATTTGAAACCCATAGCCTTCACCACCTTGAGGCCCAGGTGATACATGGCAACACCATCACCTGCACTCCCACCCCCTCACCAAGTCAAACACCATCATGAATTGCAAACATATCACTTCTTCCACAGTGTCTCTGCGTTAAAATCCTGAAACTCCCTTCTGAAAGGACTTTAGGTATAGTTCCCCTTGATGGGTGGTTACTGGGGAACTAAACTGAACTCTAAATGTTGGTTCACCAACACATTTTCAACAGTAATTAGGGGCAGGTAAAAAATGATAATCCAGCCAGCAGCATCCGTATCTTGTGAAAAAGAGAAAGGAAATAAATGTTATCTAAAAGCTCTATTTTAAATTTGGCTCTCATGTTCCTTAACATAATATGAAAAATTTCTGAACTGAAGCTTATTGAAGGGGAAACATATTTATTTGATGAGTGCTGCTGATTAAATGGTACAAATGCATATGCTCAGATTACACTTCACATCGTCACAAATCTGGGAAAACATATCAATCCCAAATCCAGGCTTTAAGGAGAGAGTAAGACCTCCAATTAAAACTTTAATGTAAGCATTGTGGTCAATTTCGTGGATAAGTATAATCATGTTTTTGATTAGTATGTAATTTTTGAATTTTTAAAATAATATTCACAGTTTTCTGGAGAAAGAGATTTCTGTCTTTGAACATGTCCATTCAGCTGAAGCATGTAGGTGCTAGGATAATGAAATGTTTAAATGTTTAAAAAGTAGTTTGAGAACCGAGGGATCAATGAGATCTGTGTTAATTAACTAAATGGTTACCATTAAAACGTGGGGTAATTTGGTTCATTCATGGATGTTTTTACAGAATTACAAAATTGTTGCAGCACAGAAAAAGGCCATCTGATGTATGTTATAGTTCCAGATTAGGATGGTGCATGACTTGGATTGGATCTTGCAGGTGGTGGTGTTCCAATACATCTGCTGTCCATGGTCTTCTTGATGGTCGAGGTCACACTTTTGGAAAATGCTGCCTGAGGAGGCTTTTTGAGTTGTTGCAATGCATCTTGTGGCAAGGCTGCTTTGTGTATCAGTGGAGGAGGAAATTAAAGTTGAAGCTAGAGAATGAGGTGCCAATCAAGTGAGCTCATTTGTTTTGGATGGTGGCAAACTTCCTTATTGTTGTTGGAGCTGCATCATCCTGGCTTGTGCCTTGTAGATGGTGGAGACGCATTGGGGAGGTAAGAGGCTGAACAGGTTATGAACTCTGATCTGCTCTTGTAACTACATTTTTCACACAGCTGATTGAATTCAGTTGCAGATCTGGCCTCAACCCTGGAATAACAGAATCATTCAATAGAACATCAAGAAGAGGTGCTTAGGTTCTGTTTTGTTGGAGATATTCATTGCCTAGCACTTGTGTGCTGAGATTGTTACTTGTATTCATCAGCCCAAGCCTGAAAATTGCTTGGGTCTTGCTGCATATGGGCATAGACTATTTCGTTATCTGAGGAGTCATGAATGGTGCTGAACTTTGTGTAGTTATCAACAAACATCTCCACTCATGACTTTATAATGGAGTGAAGGTCTTTGATGAAGCAACTGAAGATGGTTGGGCCAAGGACTCTACCCTGAAGAACTCCAGCTGGAGCTGAAATGATTGACTTCCAACAACCACAGCCATGTTCCTGTGTGCCAGGTACAACTCTAACCAGTGGAGAGTTTTCCCCTGATTCTTATGGATTCCAGCTTTTTGGGTGCTTTTATGCCGTACTTGGTCAAATGCAACCTTGATGTCAAGGACTGTCACTCTCACCTCACCTCTGGAATTCAGCTGTTCCAGTCTTGTTTGGACCTAGGGCATAATTGGCTCAGAAGCTGACAAACTCAACAGAATCCAAGTTAGCCTCAGTGAGCAGATTATAGTGGAGTAAGTGCTGCTTATTTGCAATGTTGACGGCCTCTTCTGTCACTTGATAACTGAGAATCGACTGATGAGGCAATAATTAGCTGGATTGGATTTGTCCTACATTTCTGTGTCCAGGTCAGACCTGGACAGTTTTCTAAAATACTGGTAGATTGCAGTGCTGTAGTGTTGCAATAGCTTGGCTAGGGGTGTGACAAATTCAGGAGCATGAGTCTTCAGTATTATTGCCAAATTTAGGGGTGACACAGTGGCTAGCACTGCTCCTCACTGCATCAGGGACCTGGGTTCAATTCCAGCCTAGTTTGACTGTCTGTGTGGAGTTTGCACATTCTCCCTGTATCTGCTTGGGATTGCTTAGCCTTGTCTATTCCAAGTTGCTTCCACTGTTTGGCATGCAACTCATTGTGTTTTGTGACTTCACCAGATTGGCATCTCAATTTCAGTTGTGCCTGGCACTTGTGCTGTTTTTGGCTTACTTTTCTTTGATCCAGGTTCAGCCGTCCAGTTTGATGGTAATGGTAGAGTATGGGGGATATTGCCAGGCCTAAAGACTGCAGATAGTGGTTGAATACAATTCTGCTGCTGTCAATGTCTCAAGCAACTCATTGATGCACAGCTTTGAGGTGCTAGATCTATTCAAAGCCTATGCTATTCGGTATGGTAACCATTACCAGGGTGAATTCAAGTTCAAGTGCTCAGAGTGTTAGCCTGCATCCCCAGATTACTTATCCAGGAACATTACCTCTGCGCTACCACCTTCCCTGTTCTGGCTTTTGTTAGTTAACCCACATTTGCTTAAACAATTATTAATATTAACTTGAATTATTATTTCCAGAAGCAACCCTGTCACGGAAGTTAAACTGATTAATTTATAGTTGTTAAGCTTGTCTTTATGCTACATTCAACAAAGGCATAGCATTTGCAATTCTCCATCCTCTGGCTAAGAACAACTCCAATATTCTGGCCAGGGCTACTGTAATTTCCACTCTCATTGTCTCAGTATCCTTGGATACATCTTATCCAGTCCTGATGCTGTATTGACCTGAATTACTGACAGCTTATTTAGTACCTCTTCCTTATCAGTTTAAATCCTTTAATTATCTGAAATACCCTATTCTTTTCCCAAGACCTATGTAGCATTTTCATCTTTGGTAAAGATCGACGCAAAGTATTCACCTAATACCTCAGCTATGACCTCTGTCTCCATGTGTAAATCTCTTTTTAATACCTAATGAGTCCCATTCTTCCTTTTATCACCCTTCTACTAATTATATGCCCAGAGATGACTTTGGGACTCCCTTTTATGTCTGATGCCAGTCTCTTTTCATACATAGTTTCAGCTTTTATTTGCTTTTTCACATTCCCTCTGTACCTTCTATATTCAGCCTGATGTCCATTCTTATACACAGCATTGATACTTTTTTTAAACTGGACAGTTTTACTTGTTGATCTTTTAGAAACCTGACATGAATGGCTGACAAAATGACAGAGATGAAAGTAGGATTGAGAAACACTAAACCAGGAGTCCAACAGCAGGAAATAAATTTTTCTGTGGTTTCAAGGAGAAATGGCTGCAATGCAGAAAAAAAAAACAGTTTGCATGTATATAGCACCTGCAGGGTAGCTAAACACCCCAAGGCATTTCATAGAAGCATCATCAAACCAATTTTGACATTGGTGGCGGATCGGTTAAAATTGGATGAGAACTGAGGTCTTGGAAAGTTGCACAACCAGTGGAAGTTACAGAAATATGGCTGGTTGTGACCATGGAACAGTATGAAAACAAAGATAAGTGTGTTAAAACTGAGCAGTGCTGAACTGGAAGGTAAGTTAGTCAGTGAATATATTGGTGACAGATGAATGAAACATTGAGATGTTGATCACAGTCAAATTTACAGAAAACGGAAGATCTGACCCAGCAAAGAAAATTTTGGATGGAATTCAGAAAGACATGGAGGAGACTTCTTGCAACTGAAGAGCTGAATGATATTGAGGAGGTGAAAGTAGTATGATATATCATCAGAGGGTATTCTTGGGATTAAGTATAACACAAAAGTTATGAACAGACTGTTTCTTCCTCAAACTGTTCCTTGAAAAGGTACATAGAATCCTTGCAGTGCAGATAGAGGTCTTTTGGCCTACCAAGTCTGCACTGACCCTCTGAAGAGCATCGCATCCAGATTCGCCCCCCCCAACCCTTTCCCTGTATCCTGGCCCACACAGGGAAAACATGCAAACTCCACACAGTAACCAAGGCTGGGATTGAACTCAGGCACCTGATGTTGTGAGTTAGCAGTGCTAACCACTGCACCACCCTCATACCCTAACTTAGAAAACCTTCAGTAACAGAAATATCTTCTTGCTAAGTGCCCTGTCAAACCCCCTCATAATCTTGTATATTGCAATGATCAAGGTCTAACCTATTTACCTATCCTTGATACGCCAACCTCTTTGTCTCAGGAATCAGCCTTGTCAATCTCTTTTGAACAGCCTCCAATGCCAGTGTATATTTTCTGAAAAACAGGGACTAAAACTGCACTCAGTACTCCAGATGAGGCCTCATTGTAACAAAATTTCCCCATTTTAAAACTCCAACTCCAAAGGATAAAATTCAATTTACCTTGTCACTTACTTCCTAATCTACATGCAAAATCTTTGTATTTCATGCACAAGAAGACCCAGATCCTGCAGTGCAGTACTATTTAGAGCCTGTCTCCTTTTACATAATAGTCTGCCTTTTGATTCTTCTTTCCAAAATGCACTTTCCTACATTAATCTCTGACATTTTTGCCCACTCAACCTGACTGCACTTCCTAGCAGATTCCTTATGTCTTCATCGCAACATGCCCTCCCACCTATTTTCATGTCATCAGCAAATTTGGATACATTGCTTTTTGCTCTCTCTGCCATGTCATTAACACAGACAGTAAATAATTGAGACTCAAGGATTGATATTTGTGACACACTTTTAGTTACGTCTTTCCATCCTGGAAAAATCCCATAATGAATGGAGTCATGACTAGGGAACAGAGTTTTGAGATTGTGACGGAAAACAGTGACTTTGATCTTATTTTCATATTATTCAGAGAAAATTTCTGACCCTCCAGTACTGAATATTGGGAAAGCAATGTGACAACCTTGAGACAGTAGTGGAGTGGAGATGAATGGTGGTGAAGGTAAAGAATAGAAACTGTACAGTTGAAGTTTTATGCGGGCAATTGAATTGCATGAGGAAGTGGATCATAATTGGCTGATATTATTTTTGAAGCTTCTGATAGAATTGTATTCCCAGGTTGTTGCATTGAATGAAATCTGTAAATGCAAGGTTAGCATCCCTCGCCAAGCAGCTTCTTACTTTTAATGACATTGGTCCATGTTAAGTTCTTCTTCCACGTATGGCGCATGCTTTATGACAGCACATCCCAAGTAATCATATTTCACTCTTAGCAGTGAGTACAATCAAGGTAACGGAACATGGGGGTGGGGTGAGAATTACAGTGAATACAGTCTTATCCTCAGGCAATGTCCGCATATTTGTAACACATTATGGATAGAAATCTTGAGCATGAACCTTAGCCATTCTGATTATTGTACACTGAAGAGCATTGAGATTAATGTCACTGCCACCCCGAATGGTACTCAACTGGTTCAGCACAGATCAGTAATCTGCACCTGGGACTAGCCTTGCCTGGCGGACTGTGCCATTGAAATGATGTATTTGCGAAAGGAGGATAAATGAAGCTCTCTGCTTCACCTTTGTGAAAGGAAGAGAAGATTTGGACTTGTGTAACTGATTCTCTGCCAAATGCTCACCGCACTTAACTCATAACTTTGTCACTTACTATTTGTTCCATCATTTCCAATGTGGAAACAAAAATTATAGTTAACAATGAGGAATGTCAATTCTAGTTGCTGCTTTTGTTGGAATTTTTAAAAACTGTATTTACCGATTTAAATTATGCTGTATTTCTTTCGTCTTTCAAAGTTGTATATTTTTGCAAATATTTACCATTAATGATCATGATACAGTAAAGTTAATTTTCAGTTTTATGGAATGTCTGATAACAATAGAATTCCCTTGATTTCACTTCATTAAAATCAATAAAACAGAAAACAGTAGATTCCAAGTAGAGGGAGTTCAGTTAATGCTGAGTTCAGTGAAGTGGGAGAAGGTACTTTTAATAATTTACTTTCTTCACCTTCCAGAATTTGACTCCTATTGCAATGCAGGTGAAGGAACTATTGGTAAATTATTCTACATGCTTCGAAGAATTGGGGAATGTAATGATACAGTGGTAATTTCACTACACTAGCACTGTACGTATGAAGTTCTGGTGAACCTAGGCTCAAATCCTAACATAGCAGATAGCCAAAGTGAAATTCAGTAAAAAAAACCTACCATTTAATAAAAAACTTGCAGTTATTACCATAAAAGTGGATCTAGTTCACCATTGCCCCTTAGAGAAAGAAATCTGCCATTCTAACCTGATATGGCCCACATGTAACTCCAGACCCAGAGCAACATAGTTTACTCCTGACTGTCCTCTGCATAATTAAGGATGCACAATGAATACTGGCCTAACCAGTCACTTCAACTTCCCAAGGATGAACTTTTAAAAAGTGCAGTTAAAAAGTGGCAAGTCACCTCAGCCATGTGGAATGTGGTAAGTCATAAATGCACCATATCCCCAAGATAAAACATATACAGGAAGTATCACCATCTACACAAGTGGAGCTCTGGGTTTTAAAACTTGAACAGTAATTGAAGTCACCATTCACAACGCAGAGGACAGTGTGGCTGGCGTGTCTAGGATAGTATGTTGCCTGTCTTGTGCCAAGATCTAGGTGTCACAGAATGGAATGACATTCTTTTGGCCAAGGGTGAACAGCCAAAGGCTATGGTGGGAATAATGAGAGTCGATTTCATGGAGGATATGATGGGCCGTGAGGTTGCAGATTTCATGGAGGATATGTTGGGCCGTGAGGTTGCAGATTTCATGGAGGATATGTTGGGCCGTGAGGTTGCAGATTTCATGGAGGATATGTTGGGCCGTGAGGTTGCAGATTTCATGGAGGATATGATGGGCCATGAGGTTGCAGATTTCATGGAGGATATGTTGGGCCGTGAGGTTGCAGATTTCATGGAGGATATGATGGGCCATGAGGTTGCAGATTTCATGGAGGATATGATGGGCCATGAGGTTGCAGATTTCATGGAGGATATGTTGGGCCGTGAGGTTGCAGATTTCATGGAGGATATGTTGGGCCGTGAGGTTGCAGATTTCATGGAGGATATGTTGGGCCGTGAGGTTGCAGATTTCATGGAGGATATGTTGGGCCGTGAGGTTGCAGATTTCATGGAGGATATGTTGGGCCGTGAGGTTGCAGATTTCATGGAGGATATGTAGGGCCGTGAGGTTGCAGATTTCATGGAGGATATGATGGGCCGTGAGGTTGCAGATTTCATGGAGGATATGATGGGCCATGAGGTTGCAGATTTCATGGAGGATATGTTGGGCCGTGAGGTTGCAGATTTCATGGAGGATATGATGGGCCGTGAGGTTGCAGATTTCATGGAGGATATGATGGGCCGTGAGGTTGCAGATTTCATGGAGGATATGATGGGCCGTGAGGTTGCAGATTTCATGGAGGATATGATGGGCCATGAGGTTGCAGATTTCATGGAGGATATGATGGGCCATGAGGTTGCAGATTTCATGGAGGATATGTTGGGCCGTGAGGTTGCAGATTTCATGGAGGATATGTTGGGCCGTGAGGTTGCAGATTTCATGGAGGATATGATGGGCCGTGAGGTTGCAGATTTCATGGAGGATATGATGGGCCATGAGGTTGCAGATTTCATGGAGGATATGATGGGCCATGAGGTTGCAGATTTCATGGAGGATATGTTGGGCCGTGAGGTTGCAGATTTCATGGAGGATATGTTGGGCCGTGAGGTTGCAGATTTCATGGAGGATATGTTGGGCCGTGAGGTTGCAGATTTCATGGAGGATATGTTGGGCCGTGAGGTTGCAGATTTCATGGAGGATATGTTGGGCCGTGAGGTTGCAGATTTCATGGAGGATATGTAGGGCCGTGAGGTTGCAGATTTCATGGAGGATATGATGGGCCGTGAGGTTGCAGATTTCATGGAGGATATGATGGGCCATGAGGTTGCAGATTTCATGGAGGATATGTTGGGCCGTGAGGTTGCAGATTTCATGGAGGATATGATGGGCCGTGAGGTTGCAGATTTCATGGAGGATATGATGGGCCGTGAGGTTGCAGATTTCATGGAGGATATGATGGGCCGTGAGGTTGCAGATTTCATGGAGGATATGATGGGCCGTGAGGTTGCAGATTTCATGGAGGATATGTTGGGCCGTGAGGTTGCAGATTTCATGGAGGATATGTTGGGCCGTGAGGTTGCAGATTTCATGGAGGATATGATGGGCCGTGAGGTTGCAGATTTCATGGAGGATATGATGGGCCGTGAGGTTGCAGATTTCATGGAGGATATGATGGGCCGTGAGGTTGCAGATTTCATGGAGGATATGATGGGCCGTGAGGTTGCAGATTTCATGGAGGATATGATGGGCCGTGAGGTTGCAGACTGCATTGGAGGATATGATGGGCCGTGAGGTTGCAGATTTCATGGAGGATATGATGGGCCGTGAGGTTGCAGACTGCATTGGAGAATATGATGGGCCGTGAGGTTGCAGACTGCATTGGAGGATATGATGGGCCGTGAGGTTGCAGATTTCATGGAGGATATGATGGGCCGTGAGGTTGCAGACTGCATTGGAGGATATGTTGGGCCGTGAGGTTGCAGATTTCATGGAGGATATGATGGGCCGTGAGGTTGCAGACTGCATTGGAGGATATGATGGGCCGTGAGGTTGCAGACTGCATTGGAGGATATGATGGGCCGTGAGGTTGCAGATTTCATGGAGGATATGATGGGCCGTGAGGTTGCAGACTGCATTGGAGGATATGTTGGGCCGTGAGGTTGCAGATTTCATGGAGGATATGATGGGCCGTGAGGTTGCAGACTGCATTGGAGGATATGATGGGCCGTGAGGTTGCAGATTTCATGGAGGATATGTTGGGCCGTGAGGTTGCAGACTGCATTGGAGGATATGTTGGGCCGTGAGGTTGCAGACTGCATTGGAGTATGGGTTGTTGCTGATGGCCCGCAGCACCTCGTGGATGTGATATCTGTCCCATTTTGCACTGTGATAGTGTTACACAGCAGGACATTTTCCCCATGAAAACTGCGCAGTTTACCAATACTGACATGGACTGATGCATTTGCGGCCAACACATTGATGAGTTTCCCTCCAGTCGGTTCCTTTGCCACCCGCTGCAGACCCAGTAGAGGAGCTATGTTCTTTAGGTAATAAGCATTCAAGTGCAATTAGCAGTGTAAGACTCAGAAATGTGCAAATGGTGTAACTCACAAGGAGTACTGCAGTAATCCAATAAATTGTTTGTGTGAGTGATATTTAATTAAAAATAAACAAACTCATTGTTTTTGGTCCAAACAGGGATTGTGAACTGCAAAATAATACATAATCTAGTCTGAGAACTATGAAAAAGCTAAATAAATTTGGAGGATTCAATAAGGCGTAGGAGCTGCATTGTGCAGCTGTGGTGGGGGAAAATCTTGGCTATTTAAATTATACTAATAACTTGGATGTAGGGACAGAATGTGGTGCAGGCAGAATTTTCTGGTGGGACATAGCCAAGGAGCCAATTCGATCCTCAACCCTCCAGTTTAACCATCTACTCCTGCCATGATCTTCTTTCCTGAGGGTTGGAAAAATTTTCCCCAAACAGTCTGCAAATAGGGTTGTGATAGTTTAAGTGCGTATACAAATCTTTGATAGATCACTTATAATGTCAGAAGAATAGAAAAGCAGAATATTATATAAGTGGTTATTATATAAGTGGTCAGAAACTGAAGGCATGGAAAGTTTTGAGTGTTCTTGTTTATGAACCTTGAAATATTAGCCAGAAGGTACAAGTGATTAGGAAGGTAAATATAATTTTGGCCTTTATTGCGAGGAAAGTAGTTTATAAAAGTAGGGAAGCCATTCTGTAACTGTACCGGACATTGAGAAGACCACACCTAGAGTACCAAATATGGTTTTGGTCTCCAACAAATAATAATCGATATATTGCTTTTGAAAGAATCCCGAGAAGGTAAATGGGACTGAATCCTGGGATGACAGGGTGGTCTTATGTGGAAAAGGTTGGACCTGTTAGAATTGATAAAGGGTCTCGGCCCGAAACGTCAGCTTTTGTGCTCCTAAGATGCTGCTTGGCCTGCTGTGCTCATCCAGCTCCACACTTTGTTATCTCAGAAGAATGAGTGATGGTTTCATTGATTTTGAGCATGTTAACAGGGTAGATTTTGAAAGAATGTTCCTTGCAAGGGAAAAATCTGGAACTCGGTGAGACCACAATTTCCCTATGGAATCCTAACAGTGTGGAAACAGGCCCTTCAGCCCAATAAGTCCATATCAACCCTCAGAGCATCCCACCCAGACCCATCCCCCATAACACACCTAATCTACACATCCCTGAACACCGAGCGAAATTTAGCATGGCCAATCCACCTAACCTGCACCTCTTTGGACTGTGGGAGGAAACCAGAGCATCCAGACGAAAGCCACACAGACATGGGGAGAACATGCAAACTCCACACAGACACTCCTCTGAGGCTGGAATCAAACCCAGGCTCCTGGTATTGTGAGGCAGCAGTGCTAGCACTGAGCCACCGAACCACCATGTCACCCCCAAAAGCAAAAGGTCTGATATTTAAGAACATGGTCAGAAAAAAATAAATTCTGATTCTTGTTTGTCTTCAAAATGCTCTTCCACAGAGAGCAAAGAGACTGAGTTATTGAATATATTCGAAATGGAGTTAGGCAAACTTTGATCAATAAAGGAGTAAAGGTTTAGAGGGGGGAGCTGGTGAGCAGACAGGAAAGTGAGTCATAGAGTCATACGGCATGGAAACAGACCCTTCGGTCAACCAGTCCCCGCCGGACACAATCCCAAACTAAACTAATCCCACCTGCCTGCGCTTGCCCATATCTTTCCAATCATTTCTTATTCATGCACCTATCCAATGTCTTTTAAATGTTGTAACTGCATCTGCAACTATCACTTCCTCTGGAAGTTCATTCCACAAATAAATCACTCTCTGTGTAAAAATGTTGCCCCTCATGTCTTGTTAAAATCTTTCCCCTCTTGCCTTAAAAATGTGCCCCCTAGTCTTGAAATCCCCCACCCTAGGGAAAAGATAAATGGCATTCACCTAATCTGTGCCCCTCATGACTTTATAAAACCTCTATAAGGTCACCCCTCGGCCTGCTATGCTCCAGTGAAAAAATTTCCAGTCTATCAATCCTCCCGTTACAACTCAAACACTCCATTCGGTGGAATTAAGGAAACAATCAGATCTATCATGGTCTTATTGAATAACAGAGCAAATCTGAGAGGCCAAATGTTGTACTCTGTAACCCTTTCTTCAGTAATATGTAACACATAGCATGAAATAATTTAGGGAATTATCAAACACATTATAGTGTTTTCTGGATTTCTGTTTTCCTTTATCCTTAAAAAAAATCTTTGTGTGCTCTGCTTTAATAATAATCACAGATGATTTGCACAACATGTAAATTTAGTTTAAACAACATTGTTATCTGTGCGGTTATGTTTTTGAGAATTTTTCATTTGTGACACTTCTGAAACCTTTAGCTTTCAGATTTAAGTATAAATGTGTTGAGCATGTAGATGTACATACACAGTTCTGAGTAGTTGTTGTCTGGGAAATTAAACACCATAAGTTCATTGAAAACTACCATATCTCCCGAAGAGTGATTATGGAAAGGGTAATAACGTAAAATTGATACAAGTAGTCAGTTTTACATCTCTTCGATAGAAATGAAAACTGAGACACTCCCGGTTTCAAGTTCACTTGTTTATAGTCCAGGCTGGAAATCTGGTGGCCGAAGCTCCTGTCCAAGATTGAAACAGGCCAGTTTTGATACCTTTGATTTTAACTGGAATGAAAATCAGGCATACTCTAAGGGGCATTGAACTCTGCAGCTTAACATCTCAACAACAGTGACGACAAATGTGGCCGCGAAGTCCAATTGCTTAAATAGCTCAACAGTTTACCTGACCTATATTTAATGGTCACCGTTTAAGCAGCAAGGTGACCTAATTGGCAAATCTAGATAATTGTAATTTATTTGTGACGTCAAATGCACTGGCACCTGCTTGTAAATTTCTAACTGTAGATCAGAAGAACCCAAAGTAAAGGGAATGACTTTTGTATTCTATGTTGTTTAATTTTCATTTTGCATTTGTGACAGACTTTGAAGTGAGGGTGGCATCTGGGGCAAAAAAAAAGATAAAAACCTGAGGGAAAAAATGAACCTTTGACTATCTGAGTTTTCTGTCTGGTCCACATTGTGTTTAATTTTATTAGCTGAATTTCTTGATTATTGTTCTGGATAGAGATGAATTATGACAAAATTTTATTCTGTAAACCTTTTTTAATTTTTTTTGCCTTAAAGGTGTACTTTCTTAAATATTTGGATGATTTGCTTGTTGACCATGACAATGGAGGTAAGCAACCATGGATATTGTAGTATAGAAGTTATATGGCCACATAAACCAGAGACACGGTCTAATAATTTGAGGACCTGACGTCAAGTCCCATCCTGGCCATTTGTGACTTTTAATTTAGTTAATTGATTCATAAAGATTTGTAATAAAAAAAGAACTGGCATCAGAGAAGAAGGATTTCATTTAATAAAAAAAACAGGTGCTTCATTGGAATGGCGTTGGAAAAGAAATCTGCCTTTCTTACCTAATCTGGCCTAAATATGACTTCTAGCCCTCAGTAACATGGTCAAAAACTAAACAACCACTTCATCAAGCCTAACAAGCCACTGACATTAAAATTAAGTTAGAGCCAACTGGACCAATCATCAGTGATGTAGACACTGAACTTCCGCTTGGTAACCTATGCCCAGCCTATCTTGCAAAATCCTCCTTAATGGTACCTGGGAACTTGTGCTAAAGTTGGAAGAGCTGTCCCGCAGACAGGGTGCGAGGGGTGCCGTGGGGGGGAATCTTTCAAATGCATACACACAATGCATCAGGACAGTTCGCGGTGCTACCTTTGCAAGGTCACACTTCATTTTGTTCTTCCATGATGAGGTCAGTGCTGCAGCCTGAGCAGTAGGTTTCAGGAACAAAGCTGGGTACCACTAGGCACAGGATGCATTGACTGTATGCACATGGCACTAAGAGGCTGCAATGCTACAGAATTTATCAATAGAAAGGGATTCCATTCAATTAATGTCCAGGTGATCAGGGATCATCATCACCCTACACTTACAGCTGCCATGACTCCTATATCTTGGAACACCCTCGCATACCTGATTTGTTTGAGGGTCCAAGTGCCTTACAAGGCTGGCTGCTGAGGGCAAGACTACCTGTTGTGACCATGACACCATCGTACAATCCCTTAACTCATGTGGAACACAGGTACTATGCTGCCCATACTTGAGTCATGGCTTGATGGGATTGGGTTTGTAAGGGCTAGCAGGATGCAGTAATGGCGCTACTAAAGATGTAGTTCAACTTCCTGGACTGGTCTAGTGGGGGCCCGCTAGTATAGAGTGGATGGAGTGTGCTATATTATCCTGGTGAGCTATGTCCTGCATGGCTGGGGCAGGCAACAAGGTGATGTGCTATATGCTGAGGAACTAGGGAATGGGAGCAGTCAAGCTGTGGAAGAGGATAATGAGCTGGGGAGAATCTCCTTGTGCAGGACAGTGATTAGTTGTGTCAGGTGTTACAAGACAGATAGGACCTGATCGACACTCGATGTAGTCAGCTCAGCAGACCGTAAAACGATTGTTGGTCATGATGCCAGCATTTGGTTTGCATTGTGGGGGCCAGTCACAATCTCTTTGACTGGTTGCAGGCCTCCAGTGGGCACTAAAGACAGTGGCAGTGATCTTGTGGGAATGTTTAGAAGTCATATACTGGGGCTAGATAAACAATGTGGCCTGGTTAATTTAATTCTGTAGAGCCACAAGCACCTTGCATCATTTTCGGTCATCTTTCTATTCTAACTTTCTGTAATGCTTTTAGTTGTGAATGATTAGTTGTTTTCCTTAAAGTTGCATTTGGGCTGACCAAAATTCATCAAATTGTCCTTAAGCACACCCGCTAAATCAATGACCATGTTGTCTACTAGTAAATTGAGTGAAAAATTTCCACATTCTCATCCAGGCTCGGTAATCTCCTTATTGTGCCTGAGGTGACAATTTTGGTACCTGGTTTGTAGCAAACGTCAATGTTATACCCCTACACTTTTACCAGAGATGGTTGTAGTCTAGATGGTGCATTCATCAGAGGTTTGTACCAAATTATTTCAAATGGGCATAGTAAATTTCTCACCAAACAGGTGTGTGTAGAATGCCATGATACTGAATTCTAGAGCAAGTGTTTCTTCTCTCTTGTTGGAATAATTGAATTATGCTTGTGATTGACTTTTGGATTCAAACATAACTGATTTGCCATCTTGCATGATGCATGATTTCCAACACTTTCTGAGATGCATCAACTCCTCAGAGTGGCCTCTCCCTTGGATTACAGAACTTTAAGGTACAAATTGCTTCTCACATTTCCCATTTGAGCTTGTGTTGATGGTTCTCCTGCTATACAACTAGGAGGTCTCTCCTTGAGAGATCTCTTAAAGACAATGCTTTAACAGAAAAGTTTGATCTGTAGGAAGTTAAAAACATCCAAGACATCTTTGCAGGTTGTCTTTGTCTTGGGGTGTAGGCACATTTTCTGTCTTTGACTTGGTCTTAGGATGGATGCCATAACCTGAATAGAGAGATTTTATTTAGTGCTATCTGACCTCCATTCACCAAGCACTTCTTGCTGTTGAAGACGAGCCTTTCATGATGAACTGCTGCCATCAGGAAGTGTAGATTTTAGTCATATTTGGTTTTGGTTTCTCCATCACTGCAATATCACCAGCAACACATCCAGGAATGTTTTGTGTGATTCTGTGTCTGTGCAGTTGGAACAGATCCTGACTGACAGGTAGACTTAAAGCTAGTCTCTGGAGTATTTCATTCGAATATTTCCAATTGATGTTCTGAAAGTGATAAGTTTTTTTGAGACTCCTTCACTAAGTGAACCAATAAATACCATCATACGCCATTTCCGCCACCTACAGCAAGATGCTACCACCAGGCACATATTCTCCTCCCCTCTTTTGTTCGCCTTCCACAGGGACCATTCCCTCCGGGACACCCTGATCCATGCTTCCTTCATCTCCAACACCTCCCCACAGCCTTATGGTACCTTCCCCTGTAACCAGAGAAGATGTAACACCTGCGCATTTACCTCCTCCCTCCCCAGTATCCAAGGGCCCAAACATAGTTTCCAGGTGAAGCAACACTTCACCTGCACTTCCAAGAATCTAGTCTACTGCATTTGCTGCTCACAATGTGCTCTCCTCTACACTGGGGAAACGAAGCATAGACTTGGCGACTGCTTTGCAGAACATCTACATTCTGCTCGCAAAAAAGACCCTGAACAACCCGCTGCCTGCCTCTTCAATGCACCACCCTGCTCCCTAGCCAACATCTCTGTCCGGCTTGCTACAGTGTTCTAGTGAAGCCCAGTGCAAGCTGGAGGAACAACGCCTCATTTTCTGCTTGGGGACCTACAGCCCTCTGGACTCAATATTGAGTTCAATCATTTTAGGGCCTAAATTCTCCCATGTCCCAGCTCCCTACCACACACCACCCCATACACCTGGCCTTGTTAACACATAGGCTGCCATTGCACACCCCCTGTTGTTAGTCACTAACAGTCCCCATTAACAACTATTCACCCTCCCAACCAGATTGTTAGCAACTCCTTTGTCTGTCCAGGTGTAGAGCTGGATGAACATAGCTGTCCAAGCAGCATCTTAGGAGCAGGAAAGCTGATGATTCGGGCCTAGACCCACCATCAGATCCTTTTCTGATGAAGACCCTTTTCTGATGAAGGGCCTAGGCCCAAAACGTCAACTTTCCTGCTCCTAAGATAATGCTTAGCCTGCTGTGTTCATCCAGCTCCACACTTTGTTTTAAGGGATTCTCCAGCATCTGCACTTCCTATTATCCCTTTGTCTGTCCAATTGCCTTCCTCTCTCTTTGGGCTCTATCCTATCATTTACTCCCTACCCCACCCGCCTCCCTAATTTCTGCATATAAACTGACATTTTCCCAGCCAATATCAGTTCTTAGGAAGGGTTACGGGACGTGAAACGTTAACTCTGTTTTCTCATCCACCGATGCTGCCCGACCTGCTGAGCTTTTCAGCAACTTTGTTGTTGTTCCTGATTTACAGCATCCGCAGTTCTTTTTTATTCAATAAATATCCATGTTTGAAGTCAAGCTTGGAAATGAATCTAGCTCCTGTGACTGTGGGATTCAATTCTTTTGATGTTGGAATTTTGTGTAAGCATCCATTGAGAGAAATATTTAAATAGCTGTGTCCAAACTACGCTGATTAAGCCATTTTTTTTAGCACACACAAAAAATAGATCTGCATCATTCTGTGTGCTGATGTACATGATAGAGATTCAATATCACTCAGCTTGTTTTTAAGTTGCTCTTGTGTATGTATATTCTGTAACTATAAGACAGGCCAGGTAAGGATGACTGATTTCTTGTCCAATTAATGAACCAAAGGAGTTTAAAGAGAATCAACAATAGTTGTACAGCCACCATTAGATTTCTTTTTAATTCCAGATTTTATGGAATTCAAATGTCACAATCGACCAATCTGAGATCAGAACTCATGTACACTGAACATTTGCCAGGTCTATGATTATTAGCCTAGTGACATTTTATGCTACAGTACTGCTTCTCTGGTCTTCTTTGAGGTGCAGTACTTATCACCTTTAAAGCTTCCGAAGGTGTTGAATTTGTCTGAATGTATTTGTTAAGTCCTGGGGTGAGTCACTTTGAGTGTTCATAGTAGGTGATTTGTGAATGGTTACACTATTGAGTTCTATACATGCTGCTAGTCCTGCTAATACTGGTCCTTTCATGTCCACTAGGTAAAATAATTCTGGCTTGCAAGCCGAGTTGTTGAAGCTGCACTTAATCATCAATGTACCACTGCAAGGAAAGGCTGACTCATCATCTGCAATCACTTTTTCTTTTCTGTGATTTGGGTTCAAATCCTTCAGTGTTCTGGCTGTAGGATGTTTGCATTAGCCCCTATGTTGTCTTTGGTATTGAGCTTGTGTTTGTTAATTTCCTCTATCATGTGATGTTAATACAGGCAAAAGCTTCCAACCATAGGACAAGGCCCACAGATGTGTCACATTCATAATGTGGAAAGCCTGGCCTTCCACTCTGAATGTTCACCCAGGTCAGCCTTGTCGATGCACCTTTACAATGCATAGTGTGCATAGATCTTAGAGAGCAGGTTGATTTCACAGTGGTTACAACAGACTGCACTCCCCACATGGCTTGCTTGCTTTCTGCTTCCTGGCTACTGCACCAGGATGGGGAATCGCACTTAATGTTTGCAGCTGTTGTTGCCTGGGTCTGATGGCTTCCTATTTTCTGCCATCAAAGCAGTGAGTTGATGTTGTGACCTTCCTTCTCCTCCAAGAAGTTTTTTTTTGGAAATCTTCGATGGCCATTGAAGCTATAACGAGCTCCATTATCTGTTCAGACACCTCGGCCTCTGAGAAATCACAGCCCTTGCTCTTGTCCTGACACTTACTGATGAACTGATTCATTGATTTTCATAACTGTTGCCTGTGAGACATCAACTCTATGCAATGATAAGTTCACTGTGCTCAAAAATGATCATCTATTATTTCCCATAACATCCCAGGATCTCTCTAGTCCTCTTTAGACAGGCCCAAAGTTCTGACAGTCTGCAGTCCCTGGCTTTCAAATTCTTTAACTTCATCCACTTGCTTATGTGAATCTGCAATGTCTAAATTAAAATAAAAACACATTGTTCCATCCTTGGTTTAAAAAGAACTAAATTCAGAATGCGCATCCACTTCATGCTGAGGTATTTGCTAGTTACCTTCCAAATATTCCCTGTCTTTTGTAAATCTCATTAATATATATAGTAGCAAGACTAAAAGGATATTCTGTGTGCAGTTTTAGCCTGTAGTGCTTCTTTTGAATTTTAAAACATTTACCTGCTCTGTTCTCTGTGCATCTTTAAGCACTTTGCTTCAAGAGCTTTTTCCTTCTTGTGTGGGTATGGCATTAAAGGTTATCTTGACAAGCCTGCAGATTCTAAAGCCCCACTTTCAATGCAGTTACTGCCTGCATGCAACACTGATCTGGCCACCTCACAAATCAACGACTGTACTCACTAGAAAGGCGCTGCTGTTTGTGAAGGGATGTTCTTTCTCTCTTGAGGTCCCAGTGCAAATGTAACCTCTGCACAGTTTCAAATGTTGTCTGAGGCCTTTCCCTGTGGTTTTCAAGTTCACTTTGCTGCCTTTGTTCTTTTAAAAAAAATCCCTGACTGCCATTTTTTAAAATTCTTGTGTTGTGCTCTTCAACAGAGAATCATCATTTTCATTCTTGATTGGTAGCCAGCTTAAGTTCAATGTGTTAAATATCTCAAGCTTGTTTATGGAACAGACAAACTGATAATATGCACTTACAGCACAATTGAGGTTTCCATCTTTTGTCTGTTACATTGCTGCCTGAACTCATTATGGCTGCTGGTCATGAGATGTCATCCTGGTCCTTGGCACATGAGCATATACAACTGTTAAAGCAAAGCACAGCACAGCAGTTACCTTCTTATGGAAGCCTGGGATGAATAATAAATGTTGACCTTGCCACTGAATGAAATGATTAACAAGAACTGCAAACGTGACTGCAAAATTACACTAAACTACATTACTATGACAATGACATGGGCCATTTCCCAAACTTACAAACCTGCCTACCTCTCTCTTCTCCATCAGGCCACTGCCTGCGAGCTATGTGGTTTCTATTCATTCACAGAATGTGAACATCAATTGCTAGGCCAACATTTATTGCCCATCCGGAATTGCCCAGAGGGCAGTTAAGAGTCAACCACATTGCTGTGGGTCTGGACTCACATGTAGGTCAGACCGGGTAAGGACAATAGCTTCCTTCTCTTAAGAATGTTAGTAAATCAGTTGTGTTTCTCAAACAATCAGCAGTGGCTTTATGGTCATCATTAGACTCTAAGGCCAGATTTTTTTTTGGTCAAATTCAAACTCCACCTTCCATCATGGTGAGATTCTAACTAGGGCCGTCAGAAAATTACCTGGGCCTCAGGATTAATCATCTAGAAATGCACTGCAAGGCCATCACCTCCCCTTCAGGTTCTTGTAGCACCAAGCTTTTGGTCATCTGTTTGTTATTTCCACAGCTGGCTCCTTCTCTCGTTTGCTTAATCATATCCAATAAACTAATGGTTTACTGCACTGGAGGACAAGTAATTGCAAGGTATTGCATCCTATTCCTTCAAAATGGAACAAAATACATTCAAAATATGACTTAGCTTTGTATCAAACAAGATAAGTAGTCTGTCCATGCGATTCAAACAACATATAAATGTCCGTGACGCTAACCACACCCTCCACCTCCTCCAGAACTTCCAATTCCCTGACCCCCAACACTTCATTTTCACCATGGACATCCAGTCCCTATACACCTGCATTCCTCATGAAGATGGCCTTAAAGCTCTCCGCTTCTTCCTGTCCCGGCGGCCCGATCAGTCCCCATCCACAGACACCCTCATCCGCCTAGCCATACCTGTCCTCACCCTCAACAACTTCTCTTTCACCTCCTCCCACTTCCTACAGACAAAGGTGGTGGTCATGGGTACCCGCATGGGCCCAAGCTATGCCCGCCTCTTTGTAGGTTACGTGGAGCAGTCCCTCTTCCGCACCTACACCGGGCCCAAACCCCACCTCTTCCTCTGTTACATTGATGACTGTATTGGCGCCGACTCTTACTCCCAAAAGGAGCTCGAACAGCTCATCCACTTCACCAACACGTTCCACCCCAAACTCAAGTTCACTTGGACCATCTCCAACACATCCCTCACCTTCCTGGACCTTTCTGTCTCCATCTCAGGCAACCAGCTAGAAACTGATGTCCACTTCAAGGCCACCGACTCCCACAGCTACCTAGAATACACCTCCTCCCACCCACCCTCCTACAAAAATTCCATCCCCTATTCCCTATTCCTTCGCCTCCACTGCATCTGCTCTCGGGATGAGGCATTTCACTCCCGCACATCCCAGGTGGCCGCGTTCTTTAAGGACCGCAACTTCCCCCCGGCTGTGGTTGAGAACGTCCTTGACCGTGTCTCCCGCATTTCCCGCAACACATCCCTCACACCCCGCACCCGCCATAACCGCCCCAAGAGAATGCCCCTCATCCTCAAATACCACCCCACCAACCTCCGGATACAACGCATCATCCTCTGACATTTCTGCCATCTACAATCTGACCCCACCACCCAAGACATTTTTCCATCCCCACCCCTGTCTGCCTTCTGGAGAGACCACTCTCTCCGTGACTCCCTTGTTCGCTCCACACTCCCCTCAAACCCCGTCACACCCGGCACCTTCCCCTGCAACCGCAGGAAGTGCTACACTTGCCCCCACACCTCCTCTCTCATCCCCATCCCAGGCCCCAAGATGACTTTCCATATGAAGCAGATGTTCACCTGCACATCTGCCAATGTAGTATACTGTATCCACTGTACCCGGTGTGGCTTCCTCTACATTGGAGAAACCAAATGGAGGCTTGGGGACCGCTTTGCAGAACACCTCCGTTCGGTTCGCAACAAACAACTGCACCTCCCAGTCGCGAACCATTTTAACTCCCCCTCCCATTCCTTAGACGACATGTCCATCATGGGCCTCCTGCAGTGGCACAGTGATGCCACCCGAAGGTTGCAGGAACAGCAACTCATATTCCGCTTGGGAACCCTGCAGCCCAATGGTATCAATGTGGACTTCACAAGCTTCAAAATCTCCCCTTCCCCCACTGCATCCCAAAACCAGCCCAGCTCACCCACGCCTCCCTAACCTGTTCCTACTCTCACCTATCCCCTCCTCCCACTTCAAGCCGCACCTCCATTTCCCACTTACTAACCTCATCCCGCCTCCTTGACCTGTCCGTCCTCCCTGGACTGACCTATCCCCTTCCCAATTCCCCACCTATACTCTCCTCTCCACCTATCTTCTCCTCTATCCATCTTCGGTCTGCCTCCCCCTCTCTCCCTATTTATTCCAGAACCCTCTCCCCATCCCTCTCTCTGATGAAGGGTCTAGGCCCGAAACGTCAGCTTTTGTGCTCCTGAGACGCTGCTTGGCCTGCTGTGTTCATCCAGCTCCACACTTTGTTATCTTGGATTCTCCAGCATCTGCAGTTCACATTACCTCTTATAAGTGTTATCTGTTAGCACAGCGTTGGCAGAGACTTTTAGGTGATAGTGGTGGATAATTGCCAGTTAAACACCATGCGGTATATTACTTTATAGTGAAGACATGGTGTACAACGGACAATTGGAACTGCTACTGTTGATTTTTGTTCCCCATTGAAATTGAATGTCAACTTCTTGTAAGGGGCAACACAGTGACTCAGCGGTTAGCACTGCTACCTCACAGCGCCAGGGACCCAGGTTCAATTCCAGCCTCGGGCGACTGTGTGGCGTTTGCACATTCTTTCCGATCTGCATGTGTTCCCTGCAGGTGCTCCAGTTTCCTCCCATAGTCCAAAGACGTGCAGGTTAGGTCGACTGGCCATGCTAAATTGCCTGTCGTGTCCAGGGGTGTGTAAATTAGATGGATTAGACATGGGAGGTGCAGGGTTACAGGGAAAGGGTTGGGGGATGGGTCTGGGTGGGATGCTATTCAGAAGTGGACGGTGTGGACTGGTTGGGCTGTGTTTCTATACTATAGGGATTATAGGATCTATGATCTTCTTCAAGGAGACTAAAATACTTATAAAGTGTCCTAACTTCTGGTGACTGGTCTTTTGCCTGATTGGTAATGTCATTTGAACTTTAATCTCAACAATTTCACCCAATAAAGGAATCAATTTGACCATTGCCCTTTGTCCAAGAAGGGGTTAAGCTGCAGCTTTCAAGCAAGGAAAGAGCAAATAATTAGAGATGTAAAGAATTGTATTATGAAGCAACTGAAAGGGTTCTTTGCTTTGTATCCATGAGAACTGAATTGAAATCTGTTAGAGTTTTGTTGAAATATGGATTTTGACATTCTTCCTTAAAATAAAGTGTAGTGGTCCGACCAAGCACAAATATTCTGCCTGACTTGATAATAAGTTTCTTTCGAATGTTGTAATTAGATAGAAGTTATAACATATGACCAGGTTGTTAAGGTGAAATAAAATTATTCAGACCAATTAATTCAAGTTGGTATGTGTCCTCATGTGAGCAGTATTCCTGGCCATGTATGGACATTCTGCTTGGATATTCTCTTATGGAGCTAACTGGTCATTTAATATTGAAATGGAGTCAACCACCCTCAGAAAGTGACCTACCTTGGTAAGATAATTGGTATGTGGATATCTACTGGTCACAGGCAGAGACATGGTGACTGAAATTATCATGGGAAGTCATCATTCCCATTTTCCAAGTTCCTACTTAACCAAATCCTTGTTCTTATTTCACTTAGTAGAAACTGATGTCAGGTAGATATTTCTGCTATAATGCATGATTCAGTCACACAAATTGGCTGTAATGCGATTGATGAAGAGTGGATGCGGTTTCTACTGCAAACTTTCTACTGTACAGTATAGCGATTTTCTATAGCACAAGGTTGCACAAGAACACAACTATCATGTTATAGGGGAAATACCTGTATGGTGGAATCCCCCACTAAAGTTTATGCAGTGTTACAGGAGTTAGTTGCTTCATTATTACTGAGTATTTGAAAGGTTCTATCTAATGCTGAGTTCACAGCAGAGAGAGAGGCAGACAGACAGACAGAGAGCAGGCTACTCTTGCAGAGCTGCTACTTCACCAATTATTTTCTTTGGGCCTGGTTGGCCTAGATTAGAACATGGCTGGGATCATGAAGGAAGAGACGCCACAAACAAGACATGCTTCAGAAGTGGAATAAAGGAGGAAGAAAGCACAGCATTCCACTGAACTCAACTCCACCTATCCATTCACAAGCATTGCCATTCTTCTTCCACTTGTTGTCTTTGCCTTTCCACTCTTCCATAACTCCTTCACTTGACTGGACTTGGGGAAAATCCTACTAAATCAACATTTAAATCATAATTTATTCGAATAACTGTGGCAGCATTCTATCAAAACAAAAGAATTCACCTTGTGTATTCCCTCAGGCCCTGTATTACATCCTCAAAACAAGAAGACGTTCAGGAGTAGACCACTTGCCTACCTAGAGTAGACTCCAAAGCTCTATTGATCACTGTTCGATTTACTCAAATACTGAGCAACTACAGATTCTGAGGTATAGGATTCCTGAGGTTCACCACTGTCTAGATTTTAATTGGATTGACTGACTATTTCTTAGCAACATGCTGTCCTTTAGTAACATCATCAAAAAGCCCAATAATGAGATCCACATGTATGTGGTTGACGTTCAGCCATCACTCACCAGCATCTCTCTCAAGCTCCTTTATCATTCTCATGATTTCAGCTGTCCACCTCTGAGCTTTAAAGATCTATCTCTAAAGCACTCTATCACTTTACCTCAATGTCCTTTCAAAATGTCCTCATAATCCCTCTCTTTGACCAAACCTTTGGTCACCGATTATGATATTTCCAACAAGGGTTAATGCTAAGCTTTGCTTGATAATATTTTTTTGAAGTGTGTTGGCATCTCTTGATGCTGGTGCCTCCAGTGCACCACGTTCTTCCACAAGAAAGAGGGAAGTTTATTTAGGCGTGTGCTGTGATATGTCTAAATAATGTTTGAAGAGCTATTAGTGTGCTTGTGAGTGTCAGAGGTGTGAGTTGTGGCTGTTATATCTTCTATAGCAGTTAGTTTGTGAGGGGGAGGTTATGGAAATGAATTGAGGTCCTGAATACTAATTGCTCAATATTGTTAGTGAGTGAAGGATAGGGGTAGCGTGACTTGAACAGTCAATGATGATAATGCTGCAATAGTTAGGAAAAGCCACTTGAAGATTGATCCTACCTTGATACCTCTGATTAGATCATTGAACCTTTTTTGATATGTCATCCAAGGTCTTAATGGCATGTACAAAAACAGAAGTTGCTGGAAGCTCAGCAGGTCTGGTAGCATCTGTGAAGAAAACATCAGAGTTAACATTTCAGGTCCACTGGCCCTTTCTCAGAAGCTGAGCTTTTTCAGCAACTTCTGTTTATGTTCCTGATTTACAGGATCTGCAGTTCATTCGGTTTTCTTAATGGCATATTTCTGGCATTCACTTATATTGTAATCTCCTCCACTGTCTCATCAAGTGACAGAATGGCTTCCGTCCCTGACTCCCCATCCCTCGTTTGATGATGGGTGTCTCTCTTCCTTTTGACATTCTGCAGCAAAACATGGATTGCTGTGACAGGAGAATCTTGGCACACTCTGCCAGCCATCTTCTGCTATTGTTCCAAAATTTTAAATCATGATCCCTGTCTTCAGCTCCACATACAGTAAGTGTTCCTCCACTTTAAGAGGCATTGGTTGCCATTATGCAGTGTTTTCCATTCCTCCTGTGTTCAGTCTTTGGGTAGAAAAAAAATCTATCAACCACATATTTATAATGAACAATTGATCTATCATCAATTGCCATTGGTAGAAGAGAATTCCAAACTTCTACCAGCCATTACATGTTGAAATATTTTCTAACTTCACTCCTGAAAGGTGAAGCTTTAATTACTAAATGAAAACCCCTCATGTCCTCAACTCCACAGTTAACAATACCTTGAAAACTTTAATCAAATCACCCTTAACCTTCTAAACTCCAGAGAATGCTTGGCTTGTTTAATCTCTCCCCATGATTTAACACTTTGCAGTCACTATTTTCTTTATATTCTGTTCTTCATGCTGTGTGCTTGCATCTACTTCCGGCTAGCTCACTCCTCAACTTACAAAAGATATTTCATTTCAATCAGGCATCCTGATAATGTACTAACATTTCCCCCTTTCCATTTGACTAGTAAGCATCATTACAGGTCGCTATTCCTAAGGGTTTTGTTATACCTCTCTCCCGGTTGATGTACAAATCTATTTCTGGCTGAATGTACACATTTTTAAGTTTCAACTATAGAAGCACCCAGAATTGAGTATGTAAATGATTATTGTGAAATAAGTATGTAAGTTCTCCATGATTCTTTATCAGAGGATTCTGCAAATTTCCAGTCTAGACATCTGTGAAATGACATTTATCACCTACAGTATAGAATTCCCTAAGCTGCACTTTGGATTTTTGACTTGGAATTTGTGCATTTATGTATTCAGAGAAGGTGATGCAGTCATTTCATGCACGGGATAGGGAAATTAGATAGATTAAAACTAAAGACATGGTAATGAAAAAGTTGGCAGCAATCCAAATAGAAAATTGCCCATGCCAAATGTGATCCATCTTGGATTTCTGAGGGATGTGAAAGGTGAAAATAATTGCAATTTTAGCCTCAATCTTTCAACTGGGTAACAGACTGCCGGAAGATGAGAGAATTGTAAGTAAACTCTGTTAAAAAAATAGAGAAAGAAAGACCTGATAATGAGTGGATAGTTGGTGGCAGGGATAATTTAAGACATGATAATCCAGGTCAAAAATAGAAAGATACTTGAACAAATTGAATAAATAAATGGCAGCTAGCACAGGTTTGTTCAGGCAAATCGTATCTGACAAACCTTCTTAGGTTCAAAGATTAAATACAAGAGAAAAATAGCTGTGCACTTGGGCTTGCTTGTGTGGACTTTCAAAAGCTATTTGATAAAGTAAAACATATAAAGCCTGCCATTAAAATTGAAGCCCACGGGATTAAAGGGTTATTGTTTATACAGTTAAGAAATTGGCTGAAAAAGCAGACTAGTGGTAAATGGGGCCACGTTTTAGAATGAAGGGAAATATAATGTTTTCCACTCACGTTGGCAGTAGGACTGCTATTCTACTTGACTGATCTGGACTTGGATATGTATTCAGTGCATAACTTCTAAGTTTGTGGGTGATCTGAAACTTGGAAATGTAGTAAACCATAAAGACGACAGTGGCGTTTGTCAGGAGGACAAAGACAGAGATAGACAAATATGTGGAGGGCAGACTATTATATATGAGACATAAATCACTCAATGTCAGAAACAAGTCAATCAAGCTCCTTAAGTAACAAATAAGCAATTTCATTGCAAGCAAAACTTACTCAAATGAAAAATAAAGACTATAAACAAAGCTGTGAACTGTGTAAATGTATGCAATTACCCCTCTTGATAAATAAATACACACATCCATACTCCACGCCTGGAAAAGAAATATAAAACTCAGCAGTCTCACAATTATTTTGGCCAAGCAACAGTTAAATTGAGAAAAACGATTGTCCTGCCTCAAGTGCTGGTTTGCAGCTAAAGATACCTTCCATACAATACATATATTGGCACCAGCTTTTCCTGGATCATCTGTGGTTGGCTAAATTCTCTTTCTCTTTATGGAGAGAAAGCAGAGAGCTGAGAGTTCTGGTGGTGGCTTAGGTAGAGATTGGAGGGGACACCATATGTTTAGGTTAACCGAGGCAATAGGTGTGACAAGACAATCGTTTGCGAGCCAGTGCTGCAGTTTGCCTGTGTATGTGAGGTGCCTGGAAAGAGACGAATAAGTGAAGCTTCATGACTTGTCGCTTCAAGGAAAACCGTGCAGGAAATTGTTAGGCAGGTGAGACCGGGGTCTTGGCAACTGAATTTTTATACTATTCTCCTGTTGCACCCTCATAAAATCCAGGATCGACCTGCTGCACAGCACTCAGGTTGAAGTGAACACTCTGTGCTGTGGACTTCCTTGGCTACTTCCATCCACGTTTGGTTAGAGAGATTGTCCTCTTCCTCCTGACCTTGGTAGAGCTTACTTCAATGTACACCCTTAGATCCTACAGCAGGTCCTTCTGTACAAATGACAGGCCCAAGTCACCATCGGTTGCTGCCATCTCAAAAGTCTAACTATTGATGCGTCCTGCCACCCATGTCATGGTCTCTTTAATAAGAAATGCTTTCTCTGACAAAATGGACCTGTCACACCACCCACCACCGCTGATTGGCTGGGTAAACTGGAAAGAGGCTGATAATCGCTTTGCTTTGGGAAAGAACAATGGGAAGGCATGCAAGTCAGTTGACCTGAAAATGGGTCCTACTCTTCCAGGAAGGACTAAGTGCATTCTGACTTGGACAGTACAAAAGAAAACGTTGTGTTCTAAGCCATTATAAATCTCTGCTCAGTTCCTGGTTGGATTCTCGGACCCAGTTCTAGGCACCACACTTTAGGAATAATGTCAAAGCCTCAGAGATAGTGTGCAGGAGTTTGCTTAAAATAAAACCAAGAATGAGTGGAGGCATCTCTGTCATATGGAACATCTAGAGAAGTTGGCATGCTCCATCACACAGAGAAGATTAAAGAAAGATCCAATAGAGCTTTGGAGAATTGTGGGGACTTTTGGTAGAATGAAAAATAAGAGGACCGATAATTAGAGGACACAGCCTTTGGAAAATTAACGGAAGAGCAAGAGAGGAAATGAGGAGATTTTGTTTTCTTATTGCAGTGTTTTGGAATGCAGTGCCTGAAGGGCCGGCGAAGAAAGATTGAATAGTAGCTTTCAAAAGGTAATTGGATACTTACTTGGAAAGGAATAAAAGATACAGGGATATGGGAAAGAGCAGGGAAATGGGACTAATTGAATAGCTCTTTCAAAGAACTGTCAGAAATATGATGGACTGCAAGGCTTTGTTCTGAACCATGAAGCTATATGGCAATAGAATCGGTTGGAGGTAGGGATGTAGATCTGACATAATTGAATTTACCGACGACTGCAATGTATACAGTGCGATTAAAGCCTCCTGTTTTGTGTCTATGTCCTTGTCCAGTTTCACCCGGAATGATCTTCTATTGCATTACCAGCTGTATGTTAGGCAGTTGACAGATTAAAAGCTCACTATGCTGAGTGTTACAATGTTTAATGAAGTTGTTCCCAGAAGAAGAAAAATAATGACTGTTTCAGAAGTTGTTTTGAATGACTTGTTAATATTATGTTGTCTCATTTTAACTTTTAATATCAATCTGAATTATTTTCAAATCATTACTTCTTTCTCAAGTAAACACTACACAGATTTTGGACATGCTGTAAGGATTCTCAATCAGCACAGACATAAGCTGTTAGCTGTTTCATCAACTGTATTCTGAAAGTGACAAGTTTGAAAATAGTAAATGTGGTTGAAATGCTGGACTGTAATTGGATGCTTTTTGCTGTCCTTTTTGTCTTTGTAGTTACAAGTACAACAGTGTTGTATCTTTTACCATATACCTGTCCCTGTAATTGAATTTTGTAACTGTTACACTTTATTACATTTTGATTTAATGCCAGTTTTAAAGTTTCAGGCAGCAAGCCTTTTAAAATCAAAAGATTTTGTGCAAACTGGCCTCTTAGTGTAAACTGTCTGTTTGTTGCAAAACAGCAACGTTGAAGATAGCATTGCTCATCATTGGCGTGCTCATTCTGGTGAAGATTATACTCTAAACATATATTGATCTTGTGGGCATTTCCTGTTTTGGATTTCCAGTATTTATGAGCTTTACTTCAACTCTTTCACATGTGGAAATGGTATGGTCCCTAGAGTACACCATCGCAACAATATGTCTAGAGGAATGAGCTATCTCAAGATGCTTCATCTTCTAGTGGCAAAAAAATGTAATAAATTATGACAGAACACTGAAACGAGAGGGGTTAGAAAGTAGGACCAAAGGCTAGTTCAAAGGAGCAGACTATTAAAGGAGGGCAATGAAGTAGTAAATTAACAAGTTCAAACATGAGGGTTCCAGTGTGGAGCCAACATGCTTGAAGCTGTGTTGCTGAGAGGGGCACCGAGAGAGAGTTGGGTGGTGTTGCAAATTAGGTCATAGAAGAGTGGTGCACTGGGATTGAACAAAGGCCTGCAGGAGGTTTCAGAAGCAGGGATTGAGTAAGCCAACAGAGAACTTATAAATAAAGGCACTGATTTTGAACAAATACATTAGGAATTAAAATTCACTGAAAGTTGGCAAGGACAGTGTGATAAGGACATGAGAAATAAAAACAGGATCAGTCATTCTGCTTCTGTTCACAGTTCAATAAGACCATGTCTGACCTTTAACTCCACCTTCCTGCCCAATTCACACATCTCTTGATTCCCTCAGAGTCTGAAAATCTATCGGCCTCAGTTTTGAATGTTCAGAACTGAATTCAGCATCTCAAGCCGCTATGGTGAGGTTTGAGCCAGTCATCTAGTTAACAGTCTGGTAACATAACCACTGCACTACAGCACTCATGTAATGATAAGGGAGCGGATATGCTGTCGCACAAGGTACAAGTAGCTGAGTTTTGGATCAGTTACAAATTGTGAATGCTGTAAAGGGGATTTATGAGGAGCGCATTGAAGTCAAGTAAGGTGGCAGAGAGCAGAGCATTTCATCAGCTGTAGGTGAGTTGGAGGCTTTGGCAGTGATTTTGCAATTTTGATAAGATAGAAACGACGTAAGGTTTAAAGATCAGCTCAGGTTCAAATAGGCTATTGAGGTTCCACACAATCAAATTCAGCCTGAGTGTAAATGCAGGGGAGAGGGTGGAGTCAGGCATTAAGCTGGAGTATTTTTAGTGAAAACTAAACAGATGGATTTGCTGTTACTAATACTGAATGAAAGCAAGTTATCACTTATTCAGTACATAATACTGGTTCAAGAGCCACACAGTCTAATGACAAATATGAAAGGTGATGGCAATTATTGCATAAAACCCCATTTAATAGGCATCCACTTATCAGTTTTCTGGAAAAGAGATTAGTTTATAGATTTGTTGGCTGTTTTTGTGCTCAGGTCGACTTAGTTGTGCTAACACAGTAAGAGGAGCAGAAAAATAGAATTCTATGGTTAGAGAGAAAATCTGATTAAATTATATTTCCTGAGTTGTTTTTAGGGCTGAAAATAGCAGCACAGAATAATATAAAAAGCCTCATTTTGAAGCCTGCATCAGTATCAAGAACTGTCAGTTGGACACATTAAATGAAGATATGTGCTTTCTATGTCACAAGTGTATTCACTGTTTCTCAACAAAATGACTTTCTTTCCCATAGCAGTCACAGCGTTATAGCCACTGGTAATTTAGTGACAGTCCCGTAATGCACTGTTTAATGCTGTGAACTACCCCTTTCTGGAAACTAGACTAAGACAGGTCAAAATTGTATCAGTTACGTCTTTGTGAGAAAGGCAGATTTCATTGCATAGGTCTGGGCTTGCTGGATTTAGAAGCAGGTTCTACTACTAGAAGCACAGTGGATGAACATGTTGTGCCATGAAATCCATCAGTACTTTGAAAGTTATTCCAGTTTAATGGCTTAATTTGTCACTTAAAATACATAGGAAGATAGCAGTAAAAATGTGCATGTACATTTATGGATCCAGCGTTTTTGCTTGGCCTTGATGGATTTTTGAAGCTAATTTATATTTGCATTTTTCGTTGCTGAATGTAGTTGGACAACAGACTTCTTAATCCAGCCAGTCTTTGTACTTTTCTGAATTCATTGTTCTCTTATTGCCTCTGATCATTTTTCTAACACTTTTTTTCTGTAACATTTCCTGGTGATTTTCATTATGTCTTATCTCCTCTTGTTTGATTTTGTTTCTAGTATTACCCACCTTGTGCCCTCATTTAATTTTATTACCTACTATGCACATTCCTCAGTTTTCTCTATATTTCACTTTTTTTACTGCCCCACTTTATATGGCTTTTTCATTTCCTACTGCCATCCATTTAATCCCCATTCTCCTCATACTTCCTCCTCTGTACAAGTGCACAAACAGAATACATATGGGAGAAGTACCATTAAACAGTAAATTCAAATGGAGTGCAAAAAGATAATTGGAAACAAAAAAGTGGAAAAAGACTGAAATGGAATATTGCAACAAAATCAGTAAAATGGCTACATATAAAATGTGTAAAAGTGATTGTTAAAGATATTATGCAGAATGCAAGTGAAAGCAATTAAGAGTAAGATAGAGCAATAATAAATATAAATTTCATTAGGAAAACAATAAAATACATGTAGTGGAAGAATACTTAATAAAGAGCAATCTGTTTCTTTTTATTTGCAAGGAAGTATGTAACACGTGTACAGTTGTATGTATAGCTGTCACGCGTGTGTGCATACTGGTGTGCCTATTTATGTCGGTGACATCTGTATGCTTCACTTACTTTTCTGCATGTTTCCGAGGCCTTTACCTTTTTACCAGCGTGTATCGGGTGCTTGTCTGAATGTTATGTATGATTTTGCCGATAGACAGTGCAACCGGAATAATTTTATATGAATTCTTGTAAGAGATGGTTAATGCTGCATGTTATAAAGATGCAAACTCCTGGAAGGGAGGTGATCTTGATAAAATTTGCTGATTGTTTTTTGTGTGGAGCACTTTCATAGTTGTGACCATTTTTCTAAGTGGATTTTCAGTGTTGCCTTGTAGAATCTGAAAAGTCTGTAATGTCACAGCCAGCAAGTGGCAATTAGTGAATTAAGCGTGCCAGTGCACTTCAAAGCACTGCTGAGAGTGAGACATGTGTAAAAGGAAGTCAGCAGGTAGGAGCTAGAAGGAGAATATGATTTCTTATGGTACATTTCAACTTTCTGGACAGTTCAGGAGACAGCAAATTGTACGCTGCAGAAAGAGACTAATAATCGACTGCACTGGTTTTTGAGAAGCAGACCATTTGATAAGAATGACTCCGGGAAAGTACAGATTGCATAATCATAAAATGTTACAGCACAGCAGACTATTTGACTCATCAAATTTGGGCAGAGTTTTCCCCACATGAGCCACTGACTCTGGCTGCACTCCCCACCTCCATATTCTTTAATGTTCCCCTTCTTCAAGCAACAATCTGTTTCCCTTACAAATGTAATGATGTACTTTGTTCTCCACTTCAAACAATAATTTCTACAGAGGAACTCAACTCTTGCTTAACTCCCTTGCACTACCTAATGAATCTACAATGATATTGATTTTATCTAAACAATTGGCAGGGAAGCAGGACTCACTGGTAAACCTTTCAAAAAGCTGACGTTGGCATGAATGGCTGCCTGTCTCCCTTCTGTGCTGTTATGTTCTATATCTTTCACATAGTATGAAGTCTTAAATTGCTCAGAGCATAATTAAGATATTGTTTAAGTACAACATTACCCTATTACATTTGTCTTCTCTGCCCATACACACAAAATCATGGAATGGAATTTTGTAGCTGAGTGAGTAACGTGGGCTACAGTGAGATGTGCGGCAGATTCAGGAGGGAAGTTCAATGAGGAACAGCTTGACATTGAGAACATATTGACCCCATCGTTTACTCTTCACAAACAGCGTGGTGAGATTCTCACTATGCAACAGTAAGTTGCCAATTGACCATGATTATTGCTTGTTAAGGTCCTTGTTGACAACCCAACTCACCTCAGATCTCAACTCAACTCAGCCCAGATCTGTCTCACTGGCATACTGGTAAGGCTGCATTGGTTGCAGTTACTGCAAAAGGATAGGCACATAGAGAACCAGGATGTCTGCCAGGGCTGTTCCTTGCTCTATCTGCACGCATTCATCTGGAATCTATTGGCATGTCTATTGTGTGAATGCCTTGTCTTACCCTGCTGTACTTTCCAGTGACAAACGGTACAATTCCATAAGTAGGTAGGTGGCCATGATGTGTAGCAGTCAGTCAAGGGCATAAATTGTAGTATCATAGAATACCGACAGTGTGGAAGCAGGCCATTCAGCCCTTCAAGTCCACACTGACCCCTTTGAAGAACACCCAACCCAGACCCAACCCCTACCCCACCCCTGAAAGTCCGCACATCTCTGGACACTATGCGAAATCTAGAAAAATATTTTGTGATACATTCGTGTGCCAAGTCAATCACCTATACTAGGTAGCCTCAGTGTTTGTGCCAAACATATATATCTGCAGCAAGCAGTGGACCATATCTGATGTTTTAGGGAAGTGATTCACAGTGAAGCCCATTTTGGACACCTATCAGGCAATGGGGTCCAGAGCAGTTAGTCAGCCCCCCATAGCATCCCAGGATTTGGCTATGTCTGATCAGGCCCAGGTGGCTTTGCGCAGAGCCTTGTCCCTCTGTGTTCTGGGGTGGTGGTGTGGGGGCGGTGAGGTGTGCAGGTGATGCTGAGGCCTTTATCACCATCGGGGCCAGACATGGGTGGGGTGGAGGTAAGACCTGCTGCAGTCAGGGATATGCATATCCATCAGCTCGAGTGTGAGCAAATCTGGGCCAGTGCAGGCAACCAAAGGGAGGGGGTGGTTATGATGGCATCATCACATCCATTCATAGAAATTAAGGGGGAAAGGGAAGGTGGATATTGGGCAAATGGATCACATATGCAGGTGTAGGTTTTACAGAATCAGCACTTAGTGGGGAGAGGGCAATGTTGGGAGTCTCAGCAACATGTCAACGCTGAGGCTGGAAGCCTGTGACTGAGGATGGTTCACTGCCAAAGCACATGGACAGTGCGAAATGTTCAGTAGAACAGCTGCAAATGCACTCAGCATGGGCAGGGTAAATGAACTGGTATGTGAGGAAGAGGGGTTTGTTGTAGTTGGTGACTATGTGTTCACATGGGAAAGCTGTTGGCCACGAACGCTTCATGTGCTAGTCAATCTCTGACCATCCTGCAATCTTGTACCTCCATTGCACCATCACTGATGAGGAACTGAGATAGGCTTTTCATGCACATAGCTAGCCTAACAGTTACAGTATCGAAGGGGGTAGGGTGTTAAGCTGTCAGAGAGAATAATGTACATGCATTATTACCCCTGGTCCCACACAATGTACTTGGTGCTTATCATAGACCCACTACCATCGTGTCTTGTTACCGCCTAAGGAGTGATGCCACAGAACACGCCCGGTATCTCTCGGCCTGAGACTGAGATGTGAACAGCGAGATAAATGATGAAAAACCAATATTTATTAGCAAAACAAACTAATTGCATTACCATCCACCATGGCCCTTGGTCTGCCTTCCCTCCCTACCACTGAGCCTCACAATGTTACCATGTTCGCAGATGGGGTAGAGGGAGCCTGTTCTGTAGTGGAACCCATAGGCAAGTTGACGCCACACAGCTTGATTTTCCAAAGTTTGGAGGGAGGCAGGCAAGGTGGAGGAGGAGGAGGATCCAGCCAACTCCACAGTGCCCTGAGTGGAGACTTCTGACTGGGTTGTGTGTGGCTTGAGTGCTTCCTGACACTGTCTTGTCTCCAGGTGAGCATGGGGACCCTCTCCACTCTCACTCTGCCTTTGGTCTTCAGATTCAAGCCCTGGGGCTATGAAGTGCACGTGAGCACAACTCTCCAGGGACACCTTAAGGGTACTGGGCCTATCTTCTTTCGTAGCCACCAACCCATCCATTGAGGCAGACAGGCAGTTACTTGTCTGAATGCATTGCTCCACTTTTTGATCAATGACAGCTAGTGCATCACAGGACTGGCTGTATTGCCTGAGCCTTTCAGTGATGAGGGCCAGTTGTCCTGAATGCCTGTCTACCACTGCTGCTGCTCCCTTTGCAGTTACATGAAATCCTTAATTGCTGAGACCATGTGGTTTTCTTCTGCAGGGGGCTGAAAAAGCACATTGTCACTGGCTCTCCACTTAAGCTCGTAGCCTGGACTGTTTCTGCCTTACCCAATTATGCAACAGTCAATGTGAGATCTTTTGCTGCCTCCCATTCCACACTCATTTTGCCTGTCAAGCCTGTCAACATTCCGGCATCAGATTTGGTTGGTATAGCGGGGAGTCCAAGAAGCAACCTTGTTAATTATTCTTTCATCTTGTTACTTATTCCTGTTGATAATTCCTCCAGCCTTGTCAAATATGCTTCCAGCTCTGGTCAGTGTTGTCCATGAGATCAAGGATGTACACTCTAGGGGAGACAAACAGTCATCTGTTGATGTACCCATGGTACTGGCTGCATCTGTACAAGAGGCAAAAGGTGTCATGGCTACTGGTTACAAGTGTGCCCGATGCTGACTGCCTGGTTAATGTTTGTGATTCAGTGCAATGTTAAGAGGTCTTTACTTGATTGCTGGCTCATAGATCTCTCTCTAATGGGGCTTGTATTGCTCTGATATGGGGTGTACTCTCCTGCAATGATTTAAAAGGGTGAATGGCTAAGACCCAAGTGGATGACATGGCTGTTAGTGTTGGTGCATGCAAGGGAAAGGTATTGAGATGTTCTGAGAGAGTGAGGAGGTAGCACAGATGGAATGCTGGGCTCAGCCTGGTGAAGAATGGGAGGATGTAAAAAGGTGAGTGAGGCAAGATGAGCATGCAACAGAGGGAATATCAAAGTATGGGCCTCATGGTGACAAGGACACCTCTATTACACATACACTGGTGGACAAGAAAAGGCCATTCACCTTCTTGCAGTATGGGTCTCTGTACCCTGAAGATGACACTGAACTGGGTACTGTGTTTTGTCAAGTCTGGTATGGTGTGGTGTCAAGGTCTTCTCTGCCACTCCTTTGGGAAGAGGATTGTCCTCATTAGTAGCACTCCATCGACCAGGACCACTAGAGAACCATGATACCATCTCACCTCAGTTCCCAGCAAAGAGCAGGGCAGCTGCCAGATCCAGCCACTCCTCCAGGGCTTTCAAAGATGGCACTGATGCAAGGGAGGCTAATCTTAGGGTGGATCTCTGACGTGTGGCATGTAATTCCAGTAACAGCACATGGTGTAATGGTGTGGAAACCAGATATCATTCTCAACAGTAGAACAGCATTTAATGTAGTGAGTTTTTTAAAGTATGAAGAAAAAATTCATTCAGCCTAGAAGCGAGAATCACTTCATCAAACTCATCGCAAGTTGCACTTAAGTAAAATACTGTAAAATTCAGCCAATGGATTCTGTTTGTTTTTGTCACCTGGTCAGACATTGGGATTTCTGTGTTAATATCTCATCTCCTGATGCCTCAAAGCCTCTCTGTAATCTGCAAGGCATGAAATGGAATTAAAATAGGAGACTCTTTATTTTGTGGATCAGTGCAGCTCCAGCAACATTCAGGAAGCTCTTCACCATCAAAGACAATGCAACCCACTTGAATGACACTCTGTGCACCATTCAAAGCATTCCTTTCCTCCACTCCTCACAGACAATAGTAGTTGTATCAATTTCAAAGTGCGGTAAGCAACTCATCAAGACATCTTTGTCAGCGCCTTTCAAAACCATGAACTTAATCAACGAGAAGAACAAGAACAGCGGGCAAATGGGAAGACCACAGCCTACAAGTTCCCCTCAAAGTCACACATACCCCTAATTTGGCAATGTTTTGCCACTTCTGTGTGTTCACTGGATCAAAACTTTGAACTCCTGCTGTGATATGGGAGTCGTCTGTTAGAGGAACAGACAGGCAATTCTGCAGCTGTAAACATGGCATATTGCCTGTGTGGTGCCAGGGTCAAGGATGGCACAGAGTGACTGAAAGATGTTTTTCTGAAGGAGCAAGAACATTGAGCATCCGTGGCTCATATTGCAAGCAATTAAGTAGAGAAGGGGGTGATGTGGTCATTCGGTCAGAATTTAGGGAGATAGGTAGAAAATTAAAATGCAGGATCTCAAAAGCAAAAATCCCAGGATTACTCCCGATGCTACATGCAAGTGAGCAACAATTTAAGAGGATAAGGTATGTGACTATGTAGCTGAAAAGATGGCGCACAAGGAAGGGCTTTAGCTTCCTGGGACACTGGGATTGGTTCTGAGGAAAATGGCACATGTCGAAGTCAGTCAGGTGCATCTAATCAGAACCAGGCCTGAGTTCCTTATGCAATGGCTGAGGAGGAAGGTTTAAACTAAATCAGAGAGTGGGAAGGAGCCAGGACCAAATGCCAGAGGGGAACCCTAAGGCACACAAAATATTAAGTGAGACAGTAAGTTAGCAGGTGGTGTCAGAATAAGAAAATAATGAGAGCATTCTAAAACAGGATTGCAGAGCATGCCCGTGAATGCACAGAGTGTGGCAAATAAGACTGGTGAGTTACAAGCACAAACTGCAATGTTGAATTATGATGTTGTGGTGGTAACAGTGACCTAGCTTGAGGGTAAATATTTTTGGTCACAAGCACATCAGGAAAGACAGGAAAAGAAGGAGAGGAAAATGACTGAGAATGTTGGTTAAGGAGAGAATTGCACTGCTGGAGAATAAGAATATCTCAGAGAGGTCAATGACTGAAATGATCTGGCTCAGGCTAAGAGAGAAAAATAAACATGTAGTTACAATGCTCAGCAGAGTCGACATTCCACTAACGAATGTTAAGGATGTAGAGGAACAAATTGCAGGGAAATTACAGAGAGGTGCAAGTTATGAGAGGGAACTTTAATTATCTGAATGCAGATTGAAATATTCATCATGTAAAGGGCAGCTGAACAAGCATTTGTTGATTGTTGTTCATGAGAATTTCTGAAGCAGTGCGTATTCAGTCCCCTGAGAAAGAAGTTTTTACTGGATGTGATCCTGGGGAATGATGTAACCCACGTTGATCAAGTTTCATTGGGGAGAACCTTTACTAAATTCAGCCTTGGGATGTAGGCATCATTGGCAGGGCCACATTTTCTTACTCATCCCTAGCTGCCCTTGGGAAGATGGTGATAATCTACCCTACTTTCCTCAAAAATGGAGATACAATTGAACGTCAAAGGGTGATAATTGGATCCTGTCTTGTGGAGATGGTCATTACCTGGCATGTGTGTGGCACAAATGTTTCTTGCCACTCTTCAGCGTGGATATTGCCTGGGTCTTGCTGCATATGGATACAGACTGCCTAAGTAGCTGTGTGAGATGGTGAGTTGGTAATTGTAAGCAGCAGACATCTCCATTTTTGGAGACAGGTCACTGATGAAATAGCTGAAAATGGTTGGGCCTAGGACGCTATCCTGAGGGACCCCTTGGAGATATCCTGGAGCTGAAGTGACTGACCTCTAACAAGAAAATGGTGATCATGATAGTGGAAAAGGTCAAAAATCCACAATAATAATGATTAAATGCAGTAGAATACACTTTAATGGGCTCAGAACAGAGCTGGGCCAGATAGACTGGAGCCAAAGTTTAATGAAAACATATATAGCTGAACAATGGGCCACCTTCAAATAAGAGATGATTTGAGCATGGTCAAGGTATTTTTCACTCAAAAGGGAAATTTAAGGAAAAACAAATCCCAAGTTCCATGGACAAAAAGGCATTAGAAATTAAGATAAAGTAAAAAAAGCACTTATCAGGTAGAATACATAACTGAGAAACAAGCTGAATGTGAAAGGTTCAGAATGGAGGTGAAAAATCAAAGAAAAGATTATGATAATGAACTGGCAGGTTGCATAAAAAGGAATCTCAAATTCTCCTTTAGGAAAATAAATAGTAAAGGGTTAAATGAAGAAGGGGGAGGCTAACTGGGGGCCAGTAAAATAGTTTTACACATGGAAGCAGGGGCATGGCTGAGGTCTTAAATTAATACTTTGAATCTGTCTTTAACATGGGAGCAGATGCTGCTCAGGTCATGGTGACAATTTATTCACTAGAAGTGTTTAAAAATCTATAAGGGAGACATAACGTATAGACTGCAATTAAATTTTACCACAACCCCATGATCAGATGAAATTAAATTTGCCTAAATCCTACCAGATTCTCATTACAGATGACTGGTGGTGGTTTAACCTGAAGGTCAGCACACCTCAGGCAAGATAAGAGGTGGAATTACTTCAGCTGGTGAAGAAATTGAGCCCATGGTGGTGGTATTGTTTTGTATTGCAACCAGCCATCCAACTGGCTGATCTATCTTATCCCTCAGCCAAGGGCATTGAAGGAAGTGAGAGTAGAAATTGCAGAAGCCCTGATAATTGTTTAGTTTTCCTTAGAGTCAGAGTTGGTGATTGGAGAATTGCAAACATTACACCCTGTTTAAAAAGGGGTTGAAGGATAAGCCCAGCAATTAGAGACCAAACAGTTTAACTTTGGTGGTAGGGAAGCATCTAAGAACAAACATTAGGATGGAATTTGTCCACATAGACAAATGTGGCACAATTAAGGAGAGCCAGCATGGCTGTATTAAGGGAAAATCATGTTTAACTAACTTGCTGGAGTTTATTGAAGAGATAACAGAGAGTATTGATGAGAGTGACTCTGTTGATGTGGCGTACATGGACATACAAAAGGCTTTTGATAAAGTGCCGCATACAAACTTGTGCAAAAATTAGATCTCATGAAGCAAGAAGGACAGCAGCAATGTGGAAATTAAATAGACCAAGTGATAGGAAATATAGAGTGATGATTAATAGATATTTTTGGAGTGGTAGATTTGGGATAGAATTCTCCAGATGGTGGTATTGGTGCCCTTGTTTCCCCTATATCTAAATGATATCGAATTGGAATAGTTCCACAGTTACCAAAACTTGGAGCCTGTAAGCTGTGAAATGGACAGTGTAGGACCTAACAAGGACATTCACTAGTTGATGAAGAAGGCAGACAAATGGTAGATGGGGTTCTATGTAGGGATGTGTGAGGTGACGTGTTTTATTAGAAAGAAAATGGAGAGACAGTCTATAATATGGCCTACTATTCTAAAGGAGAAAAGAGACCTGAGAATGCATAAGTCATTAAGCATGGTAGAACAGTTGGAGAGAGCAGTACTAAAATGCATACACCCTTGCCATTATTGATGGGAGCATACAGCACAAGGGCAATGAAGTTATACTGAACACTGAACACAGGGAAGAGAAATTTCAAAAATGGGAGTAAACTGGGACTGATTTCCTTGGAGAGGTAAAGGGAAAGAAACTATTTGATAGAAACTTTAAACATCATGTGGGGGATACAAAGTGCAGATGGGGAGAAGGAGAAAATGCAATGTGAGGAAAACTGTTTTCACACAGTTAGTTGTTAGGGTCTGAAATGCACTGCCTAGAAATGTAGTGAAGGCAGGTTTAATTGAGGCATCAAGAGGCCATTAGATATATCGGGTTGTGGGAAAGTGATAGGCAAGTAGCACATATCATGATGCTCAGTCAGGGAGACCATGCAGACACTGCCAAATGGTCCCCTTCTGCACTGTAAGAATTCTGTCATCCTTCTCTAACAACACGGTGTGCATACCAACACCAAAGCTGCTTGCAACAGTTCAAGAATTTGGCTTTCCATCAGCTTCTCAAGAGCAATTATGTCTTGGTAATCAATTTGGGCTTACGAGTAATCCAACAATGAATTAGACAAAGCCTTTACTTTGTCACTAGTGTGCTGACATCATTCTGAAGCTTGAAAATCTTACTATTTAAGTTATATTTCCATTTCCACTTCCTACTTTGGAATGTAGGACTTCTCCATTTTTGATATTGAATTGCAGCTGCAGCCTGTTTGGTGATCTCTTCAGGTTTTCTGTCATTCTTATCACAGTTTGTCATCATTCAGCCTTGCGAGCATTGTTCATATTTTTCCATTGGATGGATTCTTGTGAAGGCATTGGTCTCGTCCACTGGAAGGAGAACTGGTGCAAAGCATTTTGGGGAAGACCTGATGAATTGAACCCATGCGTACTAGGCTGTGGCAAGGCAACTGGGGGTAATTCCCCTGAAATGGGGGAATGGAAATCCTGCCTGGTGAGAGCTGCTGGCCAAAAGTCTATCTACCTACCCCTCTGGCCTTGAAGCTAATCACTGACGAGAGTAGAAAATCCCAGCCTCCTTTGTATACTCTGCATCATTGGTGCTATTGACATTTGAAGTGATGCCCAATGCAGATCTCTGTGAAACATATAATCTGGAATTAAATTAAAGACTGGTCTAATGACAGCCATGTAACTATTGTTTGATAAAGCCAGATAGTTAAGTAATGCCCTTCACAGAAGGAAAGGCCTGGCCTGGTGTACGTATAAATCTAGACCCATAGCAATATGGTTGGCTCTTTGTTGCCCTCTCAAATGTCCTAGGAAGCCATTCAGTTCTAAGGGTAATAAGAGCTGTGGAACAAACATCAATGTTACCAACAAATTTCACATATAAGAAAAAATTCCATCTGCTATTGTTCTTTTCTATACATTCTCTAGTTTGGAAACTTTTATTATGCATTTTGAAAATTCATTTAAATCTCATCTACTCATTTCTTTTATATTTTATTTCTAAAGCTATGTGTTTTGCCAAACATGTTCTGCTGATTCTCCATGCTGATTAGCCCCCATTAATACATGTATTTCCAAATGTTCAACTTATGTTTTAGAGTACTTCAGTTTGCCGATAATTGAATTCAAATTAATTGGTCAGTAATTTCTAGGCATCGCCATGTTTTCTTTTTACAAAGGGAAATAATGACCTGGATGAAGGGACTGCAGGCACCCCGGTGAAGTTTGCCGATGATACAAAGTTAGGTGGACAGGCAGGTAGTACTGAGGAGGTGGGGAGGCTGCAGAAAGATTAAGACAGTTTAGGAGAGTGGTCCAGGAAATGGCTGATGAAATTCAATGTGAGCAAATGCGAGGTTTTGCACTTTGGAAAAAAGAATACAGGTATGGACTATTTTCTAAACGGTGGGGAAATTCATAAAGCAGAAGTACAAAGGGATCTGGGGGTGTTGGTCCAGGATTCTCTAAAAGTTAACTTTCAGGTAGAGTGCATGATTAAGAAAGCGAATGTAATGTTGTGGTTTATCTCAAGAGGGTTAGAATATAAAAGCAGTGATGTGTTTCTGAGACTTTATAAAGCTCTAGCTAGGCCCCATTTAGAATACTGTGTCCAATTTTGGGCCCCACACCTCAGGAAGGACACACTGGCGATGGAGCGTGTCCACTGGAGGTTCACACGGATGATCCCTGGAATGGTAGGTTTAACGTATGATGAATGGCTAAGGATCCTGGGATTGTATTCATTAGAGTTTAGAAGGTTGAGGGGAGATCTAATAGAAACTTACAAGATAATGTATGGCTTATAAAGGGTGGACGCTGGGAAGTAGTTTCCGTTAGGCGGGGAGACTAGGACCCATGGGCACAGCCTTAAAATTAGAGGGGGTAAATTTAAAACGGAAATGAGGAGACATTTCTTCAGCCAGAGAGTGGTGGACCTGTGGAAGTCATTACCACAGACTGCTGTGGAGGCCGGGACGTTAAATGCCTTCAAGGCAGAGATCGATAAATTCTTGATCTCACAAGGAATCAAGGGCTAAGGGGAGAGTGCAGGGAAGTGGCGTTGAAATGCCCATCAGCCATGATTTAAATGGTGGAGTGGACTCGATGGGCCTAATGGCCTTACTTCCACTCCTATGTCTTATGGTCTTCTGGCCTTATAATATTTATCCTTTTGTCATGTTACACGCATATATTACCAAGGCCTATCTTATATTGCCAAAGGTTTCTTTGGGATCTTTGGATGCTAATGTTCCTTTCCACTGCAGATTTGTCTCTTTCATCTTTTAGGAGCCCAGGATCCACCTACACCCCAGCATCTTCTCTACCATCAGCTGACATCTGCTTACCACCAGTGTGGCCATAGAGAGACTTTTTTTTAATTGATTCCAATGTCATTTGCTCCCTCTGATGTTAGAAATTCAATGATGCTAGTCAAAGAAGAGAAAGTGAGTTCTCCTGGTAACCTGGCTAATTATCTATCTGTCAACATCACTCTGCATTTTTTGGGAAGGGCTGACTCAATGGATGCGTGACTTTCTGTCATTCCCTTTCTTTAAGTATAGCTGCGGGAAGCAGCATAATAAAAGTAAAACCGGATACAAAGGAGAATACCTGTCTGTATAGGAGACGCAATTAGTGAAAACTATTTGTGGAAGATGAGCCTGATGACTAGACTCTATAATATAAACAACTGATGGATAAAACCTATCCTTCTTAATAGTAAGGTGACATATATGTTCAGAGAAAAGCTATATTTCTGTGTCTGCTAAAGCTGGCAGTGCTTTTGGGCAGTCTGTAATCCTACTGCATCAGTCAGCAGCCGATGGATAATTGTCCTGAGTGACATTCATTTTGCTTTTGATGGGTGTGTCTTTAACTGTTAACTACAGAATAAAACAGAAAATGGATATTTTGTTTTCATTTATAGACAAACAGAAGCATGCTCAAGTTTAATTCCTTTGAGCAGATGAGATTTTTTTCAGGCAAATTTAAAATATTCCATTGTCTTGATATATAATTAGTGAAAGTAATGAATTGGTTAAAAATAACTTTTCTTCCTCTATTTTGAGGCAGTCTAACCTTATTTTTGTGACTGGTACCAGAAAAGCATCATGACCACTGCAGTTGAAAATAACCTATTATAACTGAGACATTCATACATTTTTGTCTGGCCAGAGGCTTTTTGTTCCTTCTTGTGGACCCAAGCCTTGTTTTCTCATTTCTGCTGCTCATCAATACAAAACTGATTTGATGCTGAGCTGTATAATAATAAGCCTTTCACCAGCCAGGCCTGACACTTGCCTTGTAATTAAGGCCTTGATAGTTGTGTTGATGGGAAATGAAAGAAAATGGCCTTGTTCTCATTCCAGAGAATGATTGCTGGTTCTGGTACTCACCTGAATTCGACCCATTCTGCATTGTGAACATGATTGCTGAAGTGTGAGTAATTGCAGCACAGGCAGATGACATTTTCACAAAGCATACTCCTCACTATTCCAAAGGGAGTTTGCAGAATATTTGTCTGTGAAGCTCATCAAACATGTATTTAAAAATGCCTCTTTAAAAATAGGGGTGTAGGCAAATCACAAATACTAAAATTTTCTCCTTAACCTGTACTTGAAAACGTTAGTCTCTTGGTGGACATTTTATTCTCCTCCCCGCCCCACCCCGAAAGAAACATCAGTGATATCGTATCTAAGAGATGTTCCTAAAACGTTTCTACCAGCTAGATGCTCCATATTTTACAGAACACCCTTGAGTCCAAATGGAAATAGCACCAAAATGCATTGACTGTTCATGGATAATTAACAGTTTGGATTATTAAAGCAATTGTTGAGTCAGGAAATTTGAAAAAGGAAACAGCAAAACTGCAACCCTGTCCTAACTTTTGTTCAGCTTTGATTTGTTTGAGATAGTGCTGAAATAAACAATGACTGTCAAAATCATTGATGCAGGTTCAGCCTGGTTGTGGCTGCTGTCCCAGGTGCTGAAATACAAATGCAGGCTCCTACTCATGGAAAACAGCAGAAGGATCAGTATTTGTAACAGCTGCAGCCGACAAAAATAAATTAGGTTTAATCTGAATACTGTTTCATTTTAATGGAGAATTGAATGATAGTTCCCCCAAAAATTGCTTATGTTGTGACATAAACAGCCTACTTTTAGGGGGTTGACTTTTCCAAGATTTGCGTTTAGTCCTCAGAAAAATGGTTTCCTGTTTGAACAAAAGAATAAGAATGAAAATAATAATTTTACAGCAGACATTGACTAAACATGTAAGTAACAAAGTGTGAAGTTCAAAGTAGAAGCCTTGAAAATATCGCCCTTCTAGCCTTGATTATTTATCTATGCAATCTAAAAACAAACATATTTCTGGAAGATTACTGCAATACATTGGTTATGTTGTTACATTTTTGTATTGTAGCAAGCCGGGTTAAATAATACTTGGAAGTAATTTTGTTTCTTTCAAATCTGCAGTAGTTCTTTTCAAGCTATTAGGAGATTTATGGTAGAGCAGCTCTCCTGTGGATGCTGATTTTAGCTGATTATAAACACCGTGCCAGGCCCCCAAGGGTCCCTTCATTTTCCTGACACACTTGACTGCTGCCCCATTAACACTTCGTCTGTTATTGCAATATACCAATTTTAATTAGTATCATTGAATTTGGAGCTTGACGTGAAAATAATGCAGTATATATTTTTTTGTTACAAAAAAGATGCGACTTCTTCTATGACCATTCCTTTTTACTGGAAACAAAAGAAGTAAATGCACTGTTTTTTTTAATAACTCCTATCTGTTTGGTTTTTACACACTATTTTCCTGGTTTGGATTTTATCTTCTCTCATTTTCCATAGAAAATGAATTCAGAAGAAAACTGGTGAATCGGCAGGCGTGGAATCACAGCTGTTGTAACAGGTTCAGAAGAGCAAAGTGTGGACCAAAGAAAAATCACGCCACCAAACGACTTCAGGTACAGAACCAGCAAATGAAAGCTCTATTGGAGACTTTGAACATTTGAGATTTCCTCATCTTCTTCAGTCTTTTCTTCCAATTTTTTAAAATGATAACTAACTGTTTTGGTATTATCTGCTTTGCTCTTTCATGAGTATTCACAGAAGTAAAGAATCAGGATTATTTTTGCCTTCACTCTATCTCCATTTGTGGGTAAAAGGCCCATTTGCCATTCAGTTAGATCATGCATATAGAGATCTATTGCTGAAGAATTGCAATCTGAAGTAGAATGAGGCATTAAAGAATCAGGCAGCAGTACCTTGACAAGAAAGGAAGCTAGATAAATTGTAAAACCAGAGCAAGATGGGAAGAGGGAAAAAGGAAATCACACGCCTCTCCATCTGGTTTGCTTCTTTTTTTAAATCAGCAGTGATTGTGCAGTGATGTTTTCAAATACAGTAGCTTTCAATTTAATATTTTAACCATTATTTTAGAGGGACAGTTTTTTGGTTGTAGGTTCTGTTATTTCTTTTGGTTGCAATTTTATGGAAATGTGAAAATTATACTTTCCAAAAATGTAGTATTGAATGCAACATATATTTAAATGGATAGTGATTGTGAAACGTTATAAAAATGAAAACAAAAAATCCCAAAACAGTGATGTTTCAGTGAAATCAGCAACCAAGTGGTTAACAACAATCACACAATCAGGCTTGAGAAAGCAATGTAGCATTTCTGTTGGTAGACAGGAAAATCCCAAGCAACGCTGCTTAGCAGGGCAGTTGCAAAGACTTCCTTGCAATGTAAATAATGTCTGCAATATTAAAACATTACCAAATTCTATTGAAAAGAGGGTAGAGAAAAAAGATTGTGTGCCATGAATAAATTAACTGTTATATCTGGGAACATCAATAACTTCATCATACATCCCTGCTTCGAGCAGGGGCTTAGTATTTAATGTGCAACATAACCAAAACATTTTTTTGCTGAGAAGTTTGTTCATTTTCATTGGCCTCTCCCTTTTCCTTGTCTGCTGTAGTCTGGTTATTTTGAAGTAAGCTGCTAAGGAAGGAGGTGTCATTATGAAATGTCTGGTGTATCAAGAACAGCAGCTGATTGTTCTAATTTTCAGGTGATGTGCCCCGGTCTCTTAAACGTTTGTTTAGCTTATAATTTGAATCGTAGTTACCACATCCTTAGATGGGAAATTTAGTAAATACACCATCCTGATGAGGTATTTAGTCATGTAGTCAGAGAAAACCCAGGGTTCATGATCACCGAGAAAGCATTGCAACAACTCTGCGTGCAGGAGAGGAAAACTGGGAAAGCTGTTTTTGTCGGCCGTCCAACAACGCCTGCTGAAAGTGTGTGCTAATGCCAACTGTGCAATAAAAAGGGCACAGCAATGCTGTACAATTGGATAAAGTAGTCACATAAGACTCAATCTCTATAGGTGGATACATACAAGAGGCTTGACGGGAACAGAATTGCCCATCGAACTGTATTTCAGTATGCCCTGTAGTATTAAAGGCAAACAGAAAATTAGCACAAAGAAACGTAAAGAGCAGTTTAGAGTTTAAAAAAATCATGTCTGAGATTGATGGGTCTGCTAACTGATAAGTTTCTCAGTATCAAATACAGCCCATTGCTTATATATCTTGGGGAAGAAGAAATGATCTTAGAACTTGAATTGCATTTGTGACATGCCTTGGCAGGAATGCAAGAGAAGTTCTGGTGCACCAATGTGAATGCATAACAGAAATGGATTGAAATGGACAATGAATATTTCTATGGCAGCACATACTTGCATTTTTCATCATTGAATAGAATGCCCCAAGGCAAAGCAAAGCTCAGTGCATCAGTGTGGATGCTAATACCTTACTGAAGAATGATGTTCTGGTAAGTATTGGTTTATTTTACTGTCTTGAAAAATTAATTTCACTTTTTTAAACTCCTCCTGCTGTATGTCTTTACCTTAATTTCCTTCCAAAGGTGCGTGGCTGACCCCCAGGCCGTTGCCAATTCCATTCTAGAGTCATAACTGTGTGAAATGTCACTTCATTAACAGATTTCCATGTCTGGAAACAACTTTGACTGACAGGGAGCAGTTAGGCACAGATCAGATCAAATAAGGCCATAGGACTAGTTAGGTCAACTGGAGGTGAATCAGTTCTGTTGGGAGTCATGGTCTTTGCAATGGGAGGTGATAAGAAGCCAAATGGGGAGAGCAGTGCTTCTGGTGAGGTGAGGGGATGGAAGATACTGGCCTACAACAAGAGGTTGAACCAAGAAATTTTGGATAGGTGAGGAGTAGAATAGACAGAAACAGCAAAAAACATCAAAGTGCGGAGCTGAAGGAACACAGCAGGCCAGGCAGCATCAGCAGAACAGGAAAGCTGACGTTTCAGGTCAGGACCCTTCGTCAGAAGCTGTGTTATTCCATCTCCACACTTTGTTATCTCTGACTTCAGCATCTGCCGTTCTTGCAATCTCAGTAAAAAAAAGTCATGTGGGATCCTCATACGAGGTTGGCCAGGTGGGCATTCCTGGATCAAAAGCTGAGTCAAAAGCCACTTGCTTCCCATTTCAGCAGTTCCTCAGTTAGGTTTAACAAGCAGGTTCCAGAGTCTCAGGCAGCCAAGTTATCCAGCATTCATTTTCAACAGATGAATTGAGCTGACACTCACTAAAACCTGAAGTGACTACCTGCCTTCTGTGAGCAGCCTGGCTGTCTGCCAACCCAGTTCCATGTCTGATAAAACTGGAATGGGTGGGTTAAGGTATATTTGAATCAGGATCCGGAATATTATTAACTTTCACTCAATCCAAACCTATCTGAGAGTCAGTCATTAATTTATTGGTGCTCTTGCAGTGTCAAATGAGAATCCCACTTCACCCTTTTTACTGGGGATAATAAAGTGTGAAGCTGGATGAACACAGCAGGCCAAGCAGCATCTCAGGAGCACAAAAGCTGACGTTTTGGGCCTAGACCCTTTTTACTGTTTCTGTCCACTCCACACCATTCAAGGTCTCTCAATTCACCCTCTTCCTAGGCCTGTGCTTTCCATTTGTCAACTCCCCAGGAGCTTTCCATTCTGTCACCTCTCCACAATTGGCCTCTGAACACCTCCCATTGCCAACAGTAATGACCCCAACAGAATTGATTCAGTTCCAGTTGGCCTATAGGCCTAACCAGTCCAATGACCTTGTTCGATCTGATTCCAGCACAACTGTTCCCTGTCATGAAAGGTTGTTTTCAGACAGGGAATTTGTCAGTGATGTTACATGTTCCACAGTTAAGTTTCCACAGACTTCACACTAAGCTGACCTTTGGGTTTTCTGTGCTATACTGCCCACCTCCTCCCTTAAGGAAATAAATTGAATTCCATCAGCGCCTTCATGGCTCCCTCGCCACTTCCCTCACTCCCACACTATGGAGAAATATGTGCCTTCAACTTAACATCCCTTATTGGTCAGGAATTCACATTTTATTGTTCCTGTGTCCAAACATTTTATTATACTGCACTGTTTCTTGTGGCTAATGTGTCATTCTATTTTATTTCTTCCTGTTTTGACTCTTGTCCCAGGTTTGATCAGTCACTTCAACACATAATCAAACTGGGACTCTGCTGTACTTGATAGCCAAATGCTACATCACAGAGTGTGCAATGTCATTGACTAATCTCTTTTTTAAAAAATAAGATCATGTGAAATGCAAATATATTAGCACAGACTTTTTAAAATGTGTCTCTTTGCTTAGACAACTGGAGCATTCAAGTGATAGATTTGTGTTCAGTAAGACTACCGAGAGATATGGAGTTGAAGTGCAGGTCAGCCAGAACGTAATTGAATCTAAGAGCAGACCCAAGGGGCTGAATGGCCTACTTCTGTTCCTAATGTGCCAATATTATTTGGGTACTTGGGGTCATGTACCATCTGTAACAACTGGAACAATCAAAGTTCTTGCTCCCAAGCCTTTGCTGATGTCACATTTTGTTCTAGTGCCAGGTAATGTGTAAGAATGAGCCAGCCATTGGTCAGCCTTCAATTTTTTTCCCAGTTTCTGGCTCTAACTTTGCAGTACTGACTTAAAAGAGCCAACTTTGTTGTCATAATCCTGTTGGCAGGCATAGAGAGGTAGCAAGACCAAAATCACTCTGCAGTGCTGAGATCCCCATTCCATTCCCACTGCTGTCTGCTGCAGTCTGATTTTGAAGCAGGCTGGGGAAACAAGAACCCAGTGATCTCACTGTAACTAGGCGGGAACATCAATTGTCCATGAGCTGTTGTAATTTCAGCATTCCAATGGGCAATAAACATTTTGCGCAAACTCAAACTGAGGTGTAACTGGATTTTTTTTTCATTCATTTGTGGGATGTGGGTATCACTGGCTGTGCTGCATTTATTGGCAGTTCCTAATTGTCGTTGAGAAGGTGGTGATGAGCTGCCTTCTTGAACTGCTGAGGTGCTGGCCCTTCTGTACCTCCCCTCCACCTGATTGGTGGGCTGCTCTCACCAGTGTACAGGGGCCATACCAAAATTAACTCCAATAGGCCTAACATTAGAATGTTTTTAACATATCCTCTTGTGGGATATGGGCATCTCTGGCATTGTCAGTATTTATTGTCAATCCCTAACTGCCTTTGAGAAGGTGATGGTGAGCTGTCTTCTTGAACTATCGCAGTCCATTTGCTACAAGTTGAGCCACAATACCATTGGAGAGGAAATTCCTGCATTTTTACCTAGTGACACTGAAGAAGTGGTGATATATTTCCAAGCCAGGTGAGTGCCTTGAAGGTGAACTGCAGGCTATGGTGTTCCACAGACCTCATAGAGGTATACAGCATGGAAACAGACCCTTCGGTCCAACCAGACCGTGTCAACCATAATCCCAGACAAACTAGTCCCATCTGCCATGGTTCATAACTCTCCAAACATTTCTTATTCATGTACTTATCCAAAAAGCTTTTAAATATTGTAACTGTACCCACATCAGCACTTTCTCTGGAAGTTCATTCTATTGTTACCCTTGTGCTATGAGATGGAGTAGCTTTGAATGTGCTGTTTTAGGAGCTTTGGTGGATTTCTGTAGTGCACCTTGTTGATAGTTCACTCTGCCACTACTGAGCATTGGTGGTAGAGTGATTGAATGTTTATGGATTTGGTATGCTTTGTCCTGGAAGGTGTCAAGCTACTGGTGTCAAGGACATAAATGCAGAGGGGGAAGCAGTAAGAAAAAGTGACATTGACCACTCTGAAATACGTCTGCTACAGACTAATATAACGTATGCTGCATTGGTACTGCAATATTCAGTTCTACTATGGCATTAAAACATGGACATTTGAAATAGGAGCAAAAGTAGGCCATTCATCCCTCAAATCATTCAACAAGTTCATGGCTGATCTGTGTTTAGTTTCATTCCACTTTCACACCTACTTCAGATAACTTCTGATTCCTTTACCTGTTAAGAATCTATCTACCACTGCCTTCAAAATATTCATTGGCCCCATCTCCAGCTTCTTCTGAAACAGGGAGTTCCAAAGTTGCACAACCCTAGAAACAGATAAAAAAAATCTCCTCATCTTTGTCCTGAAAGGATAACTCTTCATTTTAAACTAGATTTTCCCCAGTTCTGTAAAGTAAATTAAACATGCATTGCATTATTAATACTAAAACGAGATGCTATTACAAGATAACATTTGAGAAACTGAAATTTTAGAATGTTGCTCAAAAATAAGAAATCTCCTTTGAAAAAGGAAGTCATAGAAATATTTGAGTCTTCAGGCACTTGTTATTCCTTGTTTGGATATCCAAACTTCAATTGGAGGAATCGCTGATATGATCAGTAGAGCAGAACCTCTCACTTTTGTGCTTCTATCTCATTTGCATTAATTAGCAGCGACATGATGGATTGAGGGAGATGTGTTCTGACTGGTTGAGAAAGACAGTAAACATCTACAAGTTAAGGTAATTAAAAATGCTGACTCTAAAGGTTCATTTGAAAGGTTAGTGGTTCATTTCATTGGTGTTCATTACAGTGAAAGAATATCAATTTTCTCATCCGAGTTCCCTAGTTCAGGAGAATCTTCTGCCTTTCCTGACAATTCCATACTGAAAGAGAAATGATAGAAGCTGAACTCAAGGTCATGGACTTTGAAGCACAGCTTTAGCTGCTCTAGTGCTAACCACGAATGGACACAAAGAGATTGAAACAAAGAAAATTGTAACACACTTTGGGAATGGGAAAGTTTGGCTATTTCCCAGGTACCATATGCACAATTGATTCATATTTTTTGAGTATTGTATATAGTCAAATAATAGTCAATTTTGTCAGAGAGTTGAGCCCCAATCTTTAACGCTCAAATCCTTAATGTTTCATGTGTTGCATGTTACACCCCCCAGCTTTTGGCTCCAATAAATCCTTCATTTATCATATCCCTTGTGCTAGTTTTGGGAGGAGGAAGAATCTAATGAGAATTTGTCACAATTGCTCTTTTCTCATTTAAACATCAGAAATACCGGTAGATAGCCTGGGACATCTGTTCCCTGCCATGCACCATGCCAGCAACCAGCATCAGTGTCATTATTGGCAGCTTGGCTGTTCCAAAGACCTGGTGTGGATTTCAGTCCTGTGAAAGTATCTCTCGAATAAAAGCCAAACCCCCTGTTTTTGTCTAAAGATCTGGTCTCAGATCTCAGTTTTTACAGACATGTCAACTGTAATCCTCTGGGAGTGTTTTTGAATTTGGGCCACAGTAGAAGATCGATAAGAGCAAATTAGCAGCCTGTTTTATAGCATTCTTGACTTCAATGGAAATCAAATCCAAGAGAGAGGCACATCAGGCTGCTGACTGGTGATCACAAAAAATCTCCTCCTTTTAGGTGTTCTCAATGAAGTCCTACCCAAGAGATTCTTCAAATCATTCAGCATTATTGTAATAATATGTTTACTCAAGAATCGAGACATAAGGTCAAATGCAAATGTTTGAGGAAAGAGCAGCCAGAAGAACAATCTGGATTCCTGCGGATGTATGTGTTTATCTGGAATTTTCCTGGGAGTTCTCCTGATATCTCAAAATAATTTAGGGGTAGATGAAACTTTGGAAAAGAAGTTCAGACATCATAGGAATTTTCCCACACTAACCATCAATTATATCTTAGGTGCATTGATATTCAGATCCGTCCGATTTATAGCAGGGACTTTTCAATCTACATGTATCTCCATCTTTTGGGGTCCTAATTCATCTTTAAAATTAAAAAAAAATATTATTTATATTTTTAAATTGGAATTATGATTTCTGCCTCCTTATTTGTGGTTTTGCTTTTTGTTCATTCTCAAATTGTGATCTGCACAGCAGTATCTTCCTGTTCTAATGAAACCGTTGTTAGGTCGGTGTCAATTTGTGAATACATATTTGGAAAATAAAGACTATTCTTTTATTTATTCTATAGCTTCTAATTTACAAAACAAAATTTGGTGAATAAATTAATTACTGCTGAGATGTTGGATACTTTAGTCCCATTAAAAAGTATTACTTTTTAAGTAATAAGTCCTCCCTATGAACTAACATTAAAAAGTATCACAAAGTAGGGCGGACTTGTGATCTCTGCCAGTGTGATTGGTTCATTGACAAAGGTCATTGCTGTTCAATAATGTTTGCCAGAGTGTCCTGAAATCAGGAACTCTGTAATTAATTTGTTGTTGGTGTGCTCATCTTGAATGCTATTCTTTGAAAGAAAATCACAAAAAGAGTTTGCTTTTGGAGTTGTTTCCATTTGGAAGAGAATATTGAGACCTTTGTTAAAGCTGTTCATTTTCACAGTCTACTTCATGGAATACTCCTCTGAGTTTTATCTGAAGTATAAAAGATTCATTGTGAACGATTGTAATTTAAAATGAATACTCATTAGCATACTTACACTTCCTGGTTGCTATATATACTCAATGATGTTATTCTGTGAGAAGTGAGTACATTTCTTCTTTACTCAGTGGTCTGCCTCGTTGTCAATGAGAAGAATTGTTACAAGTGCATTCCCAACATAATGGCCCAGATCTTCCAATCAGTATCGGAATCTGTGGGCAGAATCCTTCCCTCCTGGAAGTGGTGAAGAAGGAAGGAAGGATGGCACAACTAATCTTGGCCGTCTTCCAATGTCAATCAGAGCAATGTTCAGGACAGGAAGATCCATGGCCTTCCTGCTCCACTGTCAATTGATACCATGAGCTGAAACATTAAAGACTACTTAAGGATTTTTTCATGCTGTTGCTATGAATAACTCATTGTTCATGTTGGGCCTGCCTGCATATGGAGGAATAGAAGCAGAAAAAGAGTGTGGGTTGCCAGTTGATGAGGGCATTGAATCAAAGGCACTTAAGTGCCTGATGGAGGGCATGGACAGCGAGCAGGCAGGTGTCTACTGGCAGCAACCCCCTCTGTTATTTCTGTCCGTGAAACACGCTTCGTTAAGCTTGACCATGTGAACACTTCCACTCTATGCCCCCCCATGCCACACATACATCACTTATCTACTCCTGGGTTCTGGGGCTCCAGGCTTGGTCTTCTGGCCTTGGCCTCCAACCCAGTGTTGCCTAGTGCAGGAGCTGCTGACCTCTGATTGGCTAGCAGCTCATGGCAGCTAGGATTACCACTCCTGGGGACCCAACTCCAGAGGTAGCCCCTGTATTGCTCTTGGACTTGCTTGATTAGGAGTAGATCCAGGAGATTTTCTTGGAAGAGGCAGTGTGGACCTCCCATTGTCTTTCTTGTCAACAGAGGGAGGCCAGTTGGCCCATCCTGTCTGCCCCATTACTCCAAATAAGCATTATGACTTGGTACAATTCTCCCGCTGTGAACAAAGTTTGAACTATTTGAAGTCTACTACTCTAACTCAGATGTAGATACTTGTTCAGAAGGTCCTATAAAATGTTGGCAGTGCCCCATAGACGTTAAAACCTTCTGGGCAATAACAGCAGAATCCTTGCATTGGCACTGCAGAGTGGATTATTTTTCATCTCTGGGGTATTACTGGTCTCCAAATCAACCAGAGACTTGAAGATCTGGCCTAGTGTTGTTGATGTTATTCACATTGTGGCATTTTATTTTTGATCCTTTAGTGCTGCACCATTTCACCTTTTTTACAGCTTTCTTCCTGCTTCCAGTAGTCAACACTCCTTTGCTTTTCCTGTAAATGAAAAGTTCATTCGATTTATGCATTATCCAAATTCAAATACTGATTTAAATAATATAGATACTCCATTAAAAAATAGTTTAATCATCTCCAAGATTTTAAGCGTTATTTGAAGTGCCGCTTCGTGATTGTTATTCACAATTACTATTGGTATTTAAACAGAAAATGATGGAAAAACTGAGCTGTCAGTCTGCAATAATGCAGAGAAAAAAAAGCTAATATCTGTGTCACAGTGGTTCAGTGGTTAGCACTGCTGCCACAGAATGACAGGGACCCAGATTTAGTTTCACCCTTGGGTGACTGTGTGGAGTTTGCACATTCTCCCCATGTCTGTGTGGGTTTCCTCCTAGACCTCCAGACACTAGACACTCCCACAGTCCAAAGATGTTCAGGTTAAGTGGATTCAGTTCAGGGTTGGCCATGCTAACTTGCCCATAGTGTCCAGGAATGTGCAGACTAGGTGGATTAGGCATGGGATATGCAGGGTTACAGGGATAGGGTTGGGGAGGGGGAGCGGTGATGTGGGTCTGGGTGCGATGCCCTTTGGCGGGTCGGTGTGGATTTGATGTGCTGAAAGGTCTCCTTGCACACTGCAAGGATTGTATGATTTCAGGTCTAGAACCTTCATCAGAACAGAGGAAAGTTAGAAAAGTAACAAGTTTTGAGCAAATGTCAGGGAGAAGACTGATAGGAAGAAGAAAAAGATTGTGCAGAGGGTAGGGTCAATTAATTGACAAAAGGTTTTTGACAATGGTAAAATTAATAAAACTAAGAGATGTCTAGAGGAGGTGTGAATGGCAAAGTACTTTTCATCAAAGTCAGGGGAACGAGAGAAATTAAAGGAACTTACCTGACAATGAGCTTCACTAGAGTACTGTAGCAGGTTAGGACAGAATAGTCAGCTTTGGAACAAACAACGTTGGTTGCTTAACGTGTGAAAATCATTAAATATTTGTATTGAATACTGGAAAGGACAAATCTTTGGATGACTTAATTACATATTCTGGACAATATAGGCAGTGTAGGATTATTCAGGAAAATGTTTGGATAAAATTGTGACACAGAAGGAAAAGTATTTTGATCTTTGGAACATGAGGTAAATTTTGGGACAAGAGAAGCTTAACAAAAATAGGGCTAAACTGCACTGGCATCAATCTCTTCGTGGAGATGGTAAATAGAATAACTGGGATACACTGAAGCTTGAAGAAGATTGAAGGTAGGAGAGGGAACATTCAAAGGTCAATCATTAAATAGCTTAAAAGTGAACAATTTCAGTATATGCAAAAGTACTGACTGTGGTGCTTCTTATGAATTAAAACAGTTTAAAGGAAGAGGAATAAGACAGGACTTTATGAAAGAGTGGAAATAACTTTCATAACTGAGTGGCATGATGGCAAAGTGATTATCACTGCTGCCTCACAGTGTTGGGGACCTCGGTCCAATTCCTGCCTTGCACGACTGTCTATCTATGTGGAGTTTGCACGTTCTCCCCATGTCTGTGTGCATTTCCACTGAGTGATCTGGGGGGTTCCTCCCACAATCCAAAACTGGGCAGATTAGGTGGATTGGCCATGCTAAATTGCCCATAGTGTCCAGGGATGTGTAGGCTTGGTGGGTTAGCTATGGGAAATGTTGGGTTAAATGGATAGGTTTGGTGGTTAGGTCTGGGGATCTCCTCGGAGGGTTGGTGTTGACTTGATCGCCAAGATGGCCTGTTTCCGCACTGTATGGATTCTGCAATTCTATATATATAATGGCAATGAACATGAATTTAGTACTGTGCACTCTCAGCCTCTGTTCTGTCAGAACTGTAATTGTTCCATCGTCAAGTATAAATAGAGATAGAGAAGTGGGTGGAGGAAAAGGACATACGTAAAGAGTGAATACTGATATGTAAATATAAAGGAGATGGGCCAGGAAGGTCTTCCTAATATGAGAGAATTTATGAAGATAAAGGATATTGTAATATCCAGACGGGAAGACAGCAAAAATCTTTTCTTTAGGTTTGGGGAGTTCAAAGCCAGACAGTGTAATTTTAAGATGAGAGGAGAAAGATTTAAAAGGGACCTGAGGGGACAATGTTTTCACACAGAAGGTGGTTTGTATGTGCAATGAATTTCCAGAGGAAGTGGTAGATGCAGGTATAGTTATAACATTTAAAAGATATTTGGACATGGACATGAATAGAAAGGTTTAGTGGGATATGGGTCAAGTGCAGGCAAATGGGACTAGTTTAGTTTGGGAAACTTGGTTTCAAGTTATGGTTGCATGAGTTAATTTTTCACATCAATGACTTTGTCAAGCATTCATTGAATTAGAGGCAATAATGGTGTGGAAATGAAATTAGCTAAAGGATAGAAATCAGATTATTGTGAAGAGTTAATATGCAGATTGAACGGTGTTGCAGAGTGGCATCTTCAGGTGTCAGTATTGGGACTACTGTTCTTCTTTAGTCTATATTCACAAGTCTTCTGGTTGTCTCCAGGAACAAATTTCACACAGTAAGATCCACAAAAACAAATGAAATATAAAGGCAGATTACAACCTGAGTTGTCAAGGGAGGAATCTTGCCTGGGACTTCCAAAGAGCTACATGTTCTTTTATGTCTTGGAATTTGGTAGGATCTTGGTTCATCTAAATGCTAGCGTCTTGGCAATGCAGAATTCCCGACTGCCGCTAGTGCTGTAAAAAATAAGTAATAGATTTCCTTCAGGGAGAATGTAGGTGGAAGAGAATCTATCCTTGATCTATCACTTTCATTGTAATGTAAGATATCAAATTAATCGCAGGGACTCCTTCCCTGATGGCTTAGCAAGTAACTGCTTATGTGGTGTGGCATTGTGCCATGTAGACCCTAGATGCAGTCTGTGATCTCTACCGAATGTGCAGTTCACAGCTGCAGCAGAGATGGTGGAACAGGAGTTAATATTGCTGCCCCAGTCAAGTAAGGACAAAAATCACAGCAAAAATCATATTTTTGATTGCTATCCAGTGACCCTCTGGTTCTTAGTTTAGGACAAGACCGTGTGCCAAAAGCTAGTGTTTAGGTTTAGGCTCATACGCAAAGGATTCAGACAAAGCCCTCGAAGACTAGATCAATTTGAAACAGCACAGTAAAGTAGAAGACAAAATGTGGAGATTTCTGGAAGTGGATCTTTTAGCTTCAGTAACAAAGGTACCAGTAACCCAAATGTGTTAGGGGAATGGTCAATGAGCAACCTTTTCTAAGGGGTGAAATTAATTTTGTTCAAACAGTCGGCTAATGCAACGCTAATGGAATTAAATGCTGCTTACCTTATGTAACCATTTAGTCATTGCACAGGCTGAAGAACTATAAGCACAAGACAGTTGTATAATTCAGCCTGAATGATTGTGTTTCTGGTTCTGGAATTAGAAATAAACCAGGGAATTACTTTTGTGCAGTGTGGGTGGAGAGAAAGGTGTCACCCAACATCATCAGACTAACAAATAGCTTAAGGAGACCGTATCCATAACATTTCTTCTGGATGGCAATGTAAAATTGCTCAGTATAATGGAAGCTAGTGCAATTGTGAAACAAAGATTTATCCTAGAAATGCAGATGTTTTAATGTGCAAAATGATTAAATCAAACGGAATGATTGTCATGCATCACACAGTTACACAGTTGTAGTTAATTATTCGTTGCTTAATTTTGAAAATGAATTCTATTTATCAATGTTTTATTTCAGTACATAACTTCACACAAGAAAACAAGCATTGTTTTGTACTTTGCTACCAGAAAAATACTTACCTTCCAGTGATTAATATTCAGACAACCAGTGTGAGGTGGTGTAGATCAGCTGGTGACCTTTGACACACAGCAAATGTAAGGCTGCATGTAATGTGCAGATTTCCCCCCTACCTGCTTGCTGTATCTGCTTTGCATAGATGTGGAACTATGCACATAAGGTGCATTAAAAATTTGTAAAATAATTCCTTGCTGATCCTTGCAAGTGATCAAAGCTATTCTAGGAGATCACAGGGACCAAGTGTTACTGATAAAGGCACAGTCATTGAATTGGAATTGATTCCTGCCCCAGTCAAGAGCCATATTTAGAGTTGTTGCTGTTTCTGCGGTATTGCTACTGCTTTCTTTCTTGGTCTCAGGGCTGGAAGGTACTCTTGTTGGAAACTTGGTGTGAGTTTCTGCAGTGTAGCCAGTGGATAGCCCCTAATTTAGCTACATTGCATTGATTGTTTAATAAATGAATATTTAGCTAAATAACAAAAGAATGTGCAAGTGAACTACTCTGTTTGTTGTAGTAACAATACTCATTCAGGTAAAATGAGTATATTCTGCACACTTCTGACTTTAGCAATGCACTGCAGGTGAGGTTTTGCATAGTTAGGCATTGAGCCATTTGTTGCTGAATACCATAATGTTGGTGTGGTTGGTATACGTTAATGTTTGGCCATTGGTGACCTAATTGGTGTAAAGCTGCACGATTCTGGTGCATTTGAATGTCATGAGGAAGTACACGAGCTTTATCTTTGTTAAAATGGCCATTGCCTGCTACTAATGTAATTCAATAACAGGCCAAACAAGGGTTCCACTGAGATCCTGCTTCAGTCTTTCATCATACCCAGTCCAACTTAGGTGCTGTCAGGAGAGTGACAAGCCCGAGAGGTGTAGGAGCTCTGCTGTTTGAAGACTTTGGAAAATAATGTACTATATTAAGAAATGGCAAAGCAGGCTTAGCTTTGAATAGAGTCAGGACATCAAATTTACAACAGTGTGACTCAAAAAGTGGGAAAGAAGCAAGGCCAGTGAAACAATGGCCATGCCTATGCATTGGAGTAGATAACAGAAGGATATTGTAACAATGAAAGATTGAAATTCAGATGTGAGAACCCTAACCTATCACACAACCAGCAATTTCTATAAAGATGGTTGTAAGGGATTGAATGGCGGGATAGGCAATTATTTCTGTAACTGCTGAACTGAGTCTCGGACAGTATTTCAGTTCCCTCTGTGAGAGTAGAGGATGTCACTGAACCAAGTTTTTTTTATGAGCATGCAGGGAAGAGGGATAGCTGAAACTATGCCTCATTTTGAAATCAATGATGTGAAAAGGAAAAATACAGTTTCAGAAGCTGAGGGCAAAGCTAGAAAGCAGCACCCCTGCAGCGCCACACACACACATGAGCATATGAAGAAGCATCTCTTGACCGTTAACTCTGATTTCTGTCCACAGATGCTGCCAGACCTGCTGAGTTTTTCAAGCATTTTCTGTTTTTGTTTCATGAGCATATGAGTTGAGGAATGGTCAGATAAGAGAGTTTAATGCATGACAAGAGAGGGGGCTTCAGGTTGCTGGTGCATTTAGACCTGAGCCTGAGGCAGAAGGCACCTGTAAAAGTTGGCAGTGTTTCACTGCAACAGGGTTAGTGCCTTAAGGAAGTTGGCTAGTGTTGGAGGTAAAGGCTTAAATTAATGAGGGGACTGGTACCACAATGAAGCATGTAGAGACAAGGTACAAGGCTTGAGACTGACAAAGAAAGCATTAAAGACTGTTTGGAATAGGGGAGATTTGGACACTGGTGGGAATGAATGCGAGACAGCCCTAGATTCAATTGGGGTGCATGGGGAAAAAATTTATTCACGTGCAACACTAGACAGAAATTGAATATTGACCCCCTCTGTAGACTGCAATTTTAAGTGCATTGGTTCCCTCACTAATAACACTGGGTTATAGTCTGCAGTGTATCCAGTCAATAGCACCTAATTTAGCTACATTGCATTAATTGTTTAATAAATGGATATTTAGTTGACGAAGGAGTAGCGCTCTAAAAGCTTGTGATTTCAAATAAACGTGTTGGACTCTAACCTGATGTCATGTGACTTCTGACTTTGTCCACCCTAGTCGAACACCGGCACCTCTACATCATGACTAATAACATTAAAGGACACGAGGGAAACCATGCAAGTAGCAGCTTATCACATTGTTTGCTTCTGGGTAGTTGGTTGAGTGTATGCCATTCTACTGAAAGCAATGCACATTGCTAAACTTTTTCCATCTATGTTTAAACATGGTAAATGACATTGGTCAACCATATGCAGCCTCGTGGGATTTTGGTATTGTGGAAATTATGGAGACATGCTTAGGCAAGGGGAGAATTGGACATTTCAAATTCCTAGTTACAATGTATTAAAGAAGAAAAGGCAAAGAGGAAAGAAAGGGGTTAGGATGGAACAATATACTTTACAGTTCAAAGGCAGAATCTATTTGTTTATAATTAACAATAAAGGAACTATTGTATTACTTGGCTTATGTAATAGGCCTCCAAATAGCCCTCCAAAGGAGATCATAAAAAAATTTTGTTGAGAAATGAAAGGGTCTTCATTTATCCTGGGACAATGACAGCATAAGTAGCCACAAGGAAAAAGAATTCTTGAAATGTTTGCAAGATAATTTTCTTGATTTGTAGTTTTCATGCTCGTGAGGAAGAGAGCAATACTAGATTGAGTTCTGGGTCTGAAATGGCGCAAGTAGAGTAGACAAAAATAAAAATTGCTGGAGAAACTCAGCAAGTCTTGCAGTATCTGTGGAGAGAAGGCAGAGTCAACATTTTGGCTCCAGCAATTCTTCTTCAGGGAAGTGGAGTATTGTTCAGTGAAAAAAACATTGAGGAAATGTATCATTAATTTTAATACCTTAATATCATTGGGATTAGAATAGTTGTGGAAAAATGACCAGGACGGATTATTGTGAAAATATGCCACTGGTGTACATCTAATTTCATTGAGTTATAACGGAGTTAGATCTAGCTAGATTGGAGTCAAAGGTGGCACATACAACTGTTCATGTGTGGCGGGAGGCCATCAGAGAATATTAGTTTGGGAACCGGCTAGATATGTTGCCAAGAAGAGAAAAAGAGGACAAAGCTAACTGTACAAAATTAGAACTTTGTATCCATCATCATGTTGTGAGAATATGCTGTCAATTTCACAACAAGGAGGTGCTACCAGAGTAATCTTATAGGATAACAATGGATTAAATAACTGCATTAACACTGCTGGCAGTGCCTATCCAATGCTTTTATATCAAACCATGAACAACTTGTCGTTACAATAGAGAACTGCTACTAAACCTCACCCATATACTGGGACTAAAGGCCTTTTTCAGTTAATCAGTGTAGAGGATAAACCAGAGACACTTGACTTAAAAACAAGATGGAGTTTATTGCACGATAGCCATGTATAAAAGTTACCTGAACAGTTGGACATAATGACAACTTTTCTGAGGTCCTAGACATGACACATCTGATTCCATCAGGATCACAAGCTGCACTCCTCACTCTCCACCAGGAATGTATAACATCAGATTAGGTGGAGCCTAATGCAATCTCCAACATTAACCCTTTCAGAATCATCACCCTCATAAGACCATAAGACACAGGTATAGCAATTAGGCCATTCAGTTCATCGAGTCTGCTCCGCTATTGAATCATGGCTGATAAGTTTCTCAACCACATTTTCCTGCTTTCTCCCCGTAACTGTTGATCGCCTTGACAATCAAGAACCTATCTATCTTAGTCGTAAATATACTCAATGAACTGGCCTCCACGCTGTCTGTGGCAGTGAATTCCATAGATTCACCACTCCTTGGCTGAAGAAGTTTCTCCTTATCTCCGTTCTAAAAGGTCTTCCCTTTACTGTAAAGCAGTGTCCTCGGGTTCTTGTATCAGAGATAATGGGAACTGCAGATGCTAGACAATCCAAGATAATAAAGTGTGAAGCTGGATGAACACAGCAGGCCAAGCAGCATCTCAGGAGCACAAAAGCTGACGTAGGCCCGAAACATCAGTTTTTGTGCTCCTGAGATGCTGCTTGGCCTGCTGTGTTCATCCAGCTTCACACTTTATTATCCTCAGGTCCTTGTCTCTCCTACCAATGGAACCATCTTCCCAGCATCTACTCTGTCCAGGCCGTTCAGTATTCTGTAAGTTTCAATTATATCCCCTCTCATCCTTCGAAACTCAATTGAGTATAGGCCCAGAGTCCTCAAATATTCTTCATATGTTAAGCCTTTCATTCCTGGGACCATTCTCATGAAAGTCCTATGAACCTGCTCCAGGGCCAGTGCATCTTTCCTGAGCTATGCGCACCAAAACTGCCCACAATACTCCAAATGTGGCCTGACCAGAGCCTTATAAAGCCTCAGTAGTGCATCCCTACCTTTATATTCAAGTCTTCTCAAAATAAATGCCAACGTTGTATTTGCTTTCCTAACTACTGACTCAACCTGCAAGTTTACCTTGAGAGAATCCTGGACCAGAACTCCCAAGTTCCTTTGCGCTTCAGATTTCTGAGTTTTCTCCCCATTTAGAAAATAGTCCATTCCTCTATTCTTTTTTCCAAAGTACACAGCTCCACACTTTCCCTTGTTGTACTCCATCTGCCACTTCTTTGTCCACACTCCTAACCTGTCCAAATCCTTCTGCAGTCTCCCAGCATCCTAAACACTACCTGTCCCTCTGTTTAAATTTGTATTGTCTGCAAATGTTGCCAAAATGCCCTCAGTTCCTACATCTCGATTATTAATGTATAACGTCAAAATTTGCAGTCCCAATACTGGCCCTTGTGAAACACCACTTGTCATAAGCTGCCATCTGAAAAGGATCCCTTTAACCCCACTTTGTGCTTTCTGCCAGACAGCCAATCTTCTATCCATGCACCTTGCTTCTAACACCATGGGCCCTTGTCTTACTCAGTAGCCTCCTGTGCGGCACCTTGTCAAAAGCCTTCTTGAAGTCGAAGTGGGTAACATCCATTGGCTCTCCTTGGTCTAACCTGCTTGTTATATCCTCAAAGAATTCTAACAGATTTGTCAGGCATGACCTCCCCTTGATGAAGCCATGCTGACTTTGCCCTATTTTGCCATGCATTTTTCAAGTATTCAGAAATCTCATCCTTCACAATGGACTCTAGAGTCTTACCCACAACCAAGGTTAGGCTAATTGACCTGTAATTTTAAATCTTTTGCCTTACTCCATTTTTAAACAGGGATGTCATGTTAGCTATTTTCTAGTCCTCTGGGACCCTCCCTGACTCTGACGATTCCTGAAAAATCATCACTAACGCCTCCACTATCTCTTCAGCTATCTCCTTATGAACTCTGCGGTGTAGTCCATCAGGTCCAGGTTATTTATCCATCTTCAGACCATTCAGTTTCACTAGTACCTTCACCCTGGTGATGGCCACCATACTCAACTCTGCACCCTAACCCTCTTGAATTTTTGGGATATTACTAATGTCTTCCACTGTGAAAACTGACACAAAGCAATTATTCAGTACCTCAGCCATTTCCTTGTTCCCCATTACTATCCATCCAGCATCATTTTCCCATGGTCCAATGTCCACTTTTGCCTCTCTTTTGCCCTTTTTAAATCTAAAGAAATTCTTATCATCCTCCTTTATATAACTGGTTAGCTTGCCCTCATATTTAATCTCATCACTTCTTATTTCTTTTTTGTTGGTCTTTGTAAGCTTTCCAATCCACTGGTGTCCCACTACCCTTTGCCACATTATATGCTTTCTCTTTTGCTTTTATGCTATCCTTGACTTCCCTTGGCAGCCACAGTTGCCACATCCTCCCTGTATTCTGCTTCTTTTTACGAGAGGTGAATTTTTGCTGTGTTCCCTGAATTACTCCCAGAAACTGCTGCCATTGCTGTTCCACTATTTTTCCTTCCAGGCTCCTCTCCCAGTCAATTCTGCCCCAGTTCTTTCCTCATGCCTTTGTAGTTGTCTTTATTCAGCTGTAATACCGTTACCTCTGATCCTATCTTGTCTCTCTCAAACTTCAGAGTAAATTCAATCATATTCTGGTCACTGACTTCTAAGGGTTCCTCACCTTAAGCTCCATTATCAAGTCTGCCTCATTGCACAATACTAAATCCAGTATTGCCTGTTCCCTCGTGGGCTCATCCATAAGCTGTTCCAAAAAGCCATCTTGTTGACATTTCACAAATTCCTTTTCTTGCAATTCACTGCTAACCTAATTTTCCCAGTCCACCTGCATATTGAGGTCACCCATGATCACTGTAACTTTGCCTTTCTTGCACACCTGTTCTATCTCCTGGTGTATCTTGCTCCCCAGCTCCTGACCATTGTTTGGAGGCCTGTACATAATTCCAACTATGGTGTTTCTTTTTTAACCTCTGAGGTTCCTGAACTCTACCCACACAGGTTCTTCACCATCTGGCCCTACTTCATTTCTTACTATTGATTTAATTTCATTTATTACTAACAAGGCAATCCCATCCCTTCTGCCCACCTGCCTGTCTTTTCGATAGGATGTACATCCCTGGATATTCAGCTCCCAATTCTGATCCCCTTGCAGCCACCTCTCCATGATGCCTACCACATCATACCTTCTAGTTGCGATCTGTGCCACAAGCTCATTTACCTCATTCCATAAAATGCGTGCATTCAGATCTAACACCTTCAGTCCTATATTAACCGTCTCTCATTGTCATTCATTTATCCAGTGTGCCTGAAGTTTGATACCTAACCCTGTCCAAATAGTATCCTATTTGTGTCTGTGCTGGAGACTTTAATAATCTCTTCTGAGTTCTCTTTTCCTGTCATTTTTTCATATTTTTCCACACAGTGGAATCTGCCCCTACAGATGTTAGCCTGTTTCTTTGCTTGCCACTGGGGTAGGTTTTAAGCTTCCCTCCCCACAACGCCCCAACCCAAACTTTCTCATTTATAGTCCTGTTGACTACCTATTTACCCTTTTTCGCTGGAATGTTGGTCCTAGCTTGGTTCAGGTGGTGACCATCCTAGCGGTACAGATCCCTCCTGTTCTAATACTGATGCTAGTGCCCCATGAAAAGAAACCCCTCTTTCCCTCAGGGTAAGAGTAAATATGTCCCTCTGAGACAGGCAAGACGGGGTAAGATAAAGGAACCTTGGATGACGAGAGCGGTGGAGCTTCTAGTGAAAAGGAAGAAGGTAGCTTACATAAGGTGGAGGAAGCTAGGGTCAAGTTCAGCTAGAGGGGATTACATGCAGGCAAGGAAGGAGCTCAAAAATGGTCTGAGGAGAGCCAGGAGGGGGCACGAGAAAGGCTTGGCAGAAGGAATCCGGGAAAACACAAAGGCATTTTACACTTACGTGAGGAATAAGAGAATGGTCAAAGAAAGAGTAGGGCCGATCAGGGATAGCATAGGGAACTTGTATGTGGAGCCTGAGGAGGTAGGGGAAGCCCTAAATGAGTTTTTTGCTTCTGTCTTTACGAAAGAAACGACCTGTGTAGTGAATGAAACCTTTGAAGAGCAGGTGTGCATGCTGGAATGGATAGAGATAGAGGAAGCTGATGTACTGAAAATTTTGTCAAACATTAAGATTGACAAGTCGCCAGGCCCGGATCAGATTTGTCCTCGGCTGCTTTGGGAAGCGAGAAATGCAATTGCTTCGCCACTTGCGAAGATCTTTGCATCCTCGCTCTCCACTGGAGTCGTACCTGAGGACTGGAGAGAGGCAAATGTAATTCCTCTCTTCAAGAAAGGAAATAGGGAAATCCCCGGCAATTATAGACCGGTAAGTCTCACGTCTGTCGTCTGCAAGGTGTTAGAAAGGATTCTGAGGGATAAGATTTATGACCATCTGGAAGAGCATGGCTTGATCAAATACAGTCAACACGGCTTTGTGAGGGGTAGGTCATGCCTTACAAACCTTATCGAGTTTTTTGAGGATGTGACTAGTAAGGTTGATGAGGGTCAAGCTGTGGATGTGGTGTATATGGACTTCAGTAAGGCATTTGATAAGGTTCCCCATGGAAGGCTCATTCAGAAGGTCAGGAGGAATGGGATACAGGGGAACTTAGCTGCTTGGATACAGAATTGGCTGGCCAACAGAAGACAGCGAGTGGTAGTAGAAGGAAAATATTCTGCCTGGAAGTCAGTGGTGAGTGGGGTTCCACAGGGCTCTGTCCTTGGGCCTCTACTGTTTGTAATTTTTATTAATGACTTGGACGAGGGAATTGAAGGATGGGTCAGCAAGTTTGCAGACGACACAAAGGTCGGAGGTGTCGTTGACAGTGTAGAGGGCTGTTGTAGGCTGCAGCGGGACATTGACAGGATGCAGAGATGGGCTGAGAGGTGGCAGATGGAGTTCAACCTGGATAAATGCGAGGTGATGCATTTTGGAAGGTCGAATTTGAAAGCTGAGTACAGGATTAAGGATAGGATTCTTGGCAGCGTGGAGGAACAGAGGGATCTTGGTGTGCAGATACATAGATCCCTTAAAATGGCCACCCAAGTGGACAGGGTTGTTAAGAAAGCATATGGTGTTTTGGCTTTCATTAACAGGGGGATTGAGTTTAAGAGTCGTGAGATCTTGTTGCAGCTCTATAAAACTTTGGTTAGGCCGCACTTGGAATACTGCGTCCAGTTCTGGGCGCCCTATTATAGGAAAGATGTGGATGCTTTGGAGAGGGTTCAGAGGAGGTTTACCAGGATGCTGCCTGGACTGGAGGGCTTATCTTATGAAGAGAGGTTGACTGAGCTCGGTCTCTTTTCATTGGAGAAAAGGAGGAGGAGAGGGGACCTAATTGAGGTATACAAGATAATGAGAGGCATAGATAGAGTCGATAGCCAGAGACTATTTCCCAGGGCAGAAATGGCTAGCACGAGGGGTCATAGTTTTAAGCTGGTTGGTGGAAAGTATAGAGGGGATGTCAGAGGCAGGTTCTTTACGCAGAGAGTTGTGAGAGCATGGAATGCGTTGCCAGCAGCAGTTGTGGAAGCAAGGTCATTGGGGTCATTTAAGAGACTGCTGGACATGCATATGGTCACAGAAATTTGAGGGTGCATCCATGAGGATCAATGGTCGGCACAACATTGTGGGCTGAAGGGCCTGTTCTGTGCTGTACTGTTCTATGTTCTATGTTCTATGTTTCCTGCATCACGCTTTTAGCCACGTGTTTACTTCCCTTATTCTTGTGTCCTATGCCAATTTGCACGTGGCTCGGGCAATAATCCAGAGATTGTAACCTTTGAGGACCTGCTCTTCAATTTCATTCCTACCCCCTGATAATCCCTGAACAGGTCGTTTTTCCTAGTCTTGCCTATGTTGCAATGCACTCAATGTAGAAATGTCAACTTGTCAGAATGGAATGAATGCTAGGTAACTAGACGAAGGAATGATAGAAATTGCAGTGGGCCTGGCCACAACTTTCTAATCCTCATCAGATGTGGAATTGATACCAGAGCACTGCAAAATTGCACTCCTTCTCAGGGTGAAACAAAAAGGAGCAGAACAACAAGCACACTAATGGGAAACCAATCAATCTAACACCCTGGTGAGGGAACACTCAAGGATTTCATCCAAGAAAATATTAATTACCGCTTGGAAAAATTATGAGAATGACTTAAAGCCAACAAAAAATTGTTAAAGGTAAACTATGATTGCCTACTTGCATCCTTTCTGAGCTAAGTGAAAGAATTGATGGGAATGTTGCTGTTGATGTAGTGTATGTGTACCCTTAAAATGTATTTGCTAAAGCACAACATGACAGACTTGCTAGCAGAATTGAAGTCCGCAGAACGAAAGTGCATACAGCTTTGGTGCAGGAAATTCGGGAAGGGACGGAAGGTGGCACTAAGTGGTTGTTTTACAGTGTGATATTAAGTGGCACTCCCTCCAGAGGTCGGTGCTATGATCACTGTTCTTTTTGGTATATATTACTGACATGGACTTGGGTGTACAAGCGACATTTTCAAAATTTGCAGCTGAGAGGGAACTTTGAAATAACACAAACAATGAAGGCAGTTCAGTCAAAGAAATAGGCGGACTGGTGAAATGGGATAATGGAGAGAATAAATTTAATGGCAAGACATATGTTTTTGGAAGAATGAGGGAGAGAAAATATGAATAAAATGATACACTTTTAAAAGGAGTGCAAGAAAAGAGAGACCAGCGGGCGTAGACCTGTGGATATGTGGTGGAGACAGGTTCTGTTGAGCAATTCTGGACAGCATTGGATGATTATATAAATAGAAGCAGGTGGAAGGGCTGTGGGGTATGGTGGGTAGAGGCAGGTGATTGGCACTAAGTTGAAATGCTGAGAAATCCAGTTCAGAAACAGTGGCTAAATGATCTCCTTGTGCACATTCGCAATCGGTGATTCTGAGTAACTGGGCCATAGGCTGTGTTCTTCTTTTGTGAACACTTTATGTATAGACTTCATGGTAAACAACTTTTAAAAATTCATTCATGGGATGTGGGTGTTGCTGGCTGGGCCAGCAATTATTGCTGATCCTGAGATAACATTGTGAAGGTGGTGATAAGCTGCCTTTGTGAACCACTGTGATCCATTTGATTTAGGTAGACTCAATACTGTTAGGGAAGGAATTTCAGGATTTTGGCCCTAGAACAGTGGAGGAGCAGCAATATATTTCTGAGTCAGGATGATGAGGGGAGCATGCATGTGGTGGTGTTCTCATGTGTCTGCTGCCCTTGTCCTTCTTGACGGTAATGATTATGGATTTGGATCCTTTGCCTAAGGAGACTTCGGTGAATTTTCACAGTGCAACTTGTACATGGTGTAGATTGCTGCTGCTAAGCATTGGTGGTAGAGGGAGTGAACATTTGTGGATATGGTGTCAAATAAGGGAGCTGTTTTTCCCAGATGCTGTCAAGCTTCTTGGAGTGGAACTCATTCTGGCAAGTGAGGGAGTATTCCATCACACTCGGGACTTGTACCTTATGGAAGGTGGACAAGTTTTCGGGAGTCAGAAGGTGAGTTACCTATTGCAGGTTTCCCAGCCCATAACCTACTCTTTGAGCCACAATGTTTATTTGGCTTGCTCACTTCACTTTCTGGTCAATGGTAAAGCCCAGGATATTGATACATGATCAGTATATCAAAGGGATTCAATAACAGCAATGCCATTGAATGTCAAGGGGGCAATGGTTAGATTTTCTTGTTGGAAATGGACATTGCCTGGTATTTATGTGGTGTGAATGTTACTTACCACTTGTCAGGCCAAACCTGAATATTGTCCAGGTCTTGCTAAATTTGGACATGGGCTGCTTCAGTATCTGAAGAGTCACAAATGGTGCTGAACATTGTGCAATCATCAACAGACTCCTGACTTCTGACCTTATGATGGAGGGAAGGTTATTGATGAAGCAGCTGAAGACGGTTGGGCCTAGGAAACTACCCTGAGGAACTCCTGCAAAGATACCCTGCACCTGAGACGACCTGACCTCCCTTTGTGCCAGGTATGATACCAAGCAGCAAAGAGGTTTTGTCCTGTTTCCCTCTGTCTCCCCCAAGCTTTACGCACTCCTTTCTTCCATTCTCAATCAAATGCACCTTTGATGCCAAGAACAGTCACTTTCACCTCACCTCTGGAATTCATTTGTCCATGTCTGCAGCAAGTCCATCCCCTGACTGCTCTTCAGTCCAGCCCTTGTATTTACATTATCATTTCCTCCAAATCTGATTAACATAAACATAAACCCATTTCTCCACATCCTAATAATGAGGGGTTTGTTAAGGTAAATAACAACAAATTGTCGCCAGTGGCAGAAGGGCTAGTAACTGAAGCAAATAGACTGGCAGAAGAACCAAATATGACATGAGGAAAACAAGATTATTCCGCACCTTGTTATAGTCTGAGGCCTGAAAGGGTGGTGTGCAAACTCAGTTGTAACTTTCAAAGGGCAACTTGACAAATATTTGGAGGGGTAACGTTATAAAAGCTATGGGAAAAGAAAGTGGGGTTGTTGTGAAGTGAATGAGAGCTCCTACAAAGAGCTAGTACAATCATGATGAGCTAAATACCCTCATTCTGATAATATGAGATTTTATAGTTGTACATAAGGGTTTAATAGCTCCTAGTCAAACTTTTGTTTTAGTATGTAAATAAATTAATTGATAATGCTTTAAGCTGAACCTTGACTCCTGGATAAACAAATCAGTGTTCCCTGTTGCAGTACTAAGCAACCGCAATCATAGCCACATGATAAGTTGCTCCTGGAGAATGCATCAAATCTCTGCGTTGTTGGTCTTGCTTGTCAAATTGGCCACTGATTTTCACTACTCACCCTTATGCAGACAACAATGTTACTTCTGTGACAAACAGGAGGCTTCCCCGGATCTGCAATGATATCCCAGACAAAAGAATGACCATTCTTCACTTGAGTGCCCAGGTGGTAATTATGATCACACTGATTCAATCAGGAGGCATCATAATCGTACCCTCATGATACTGAATAGACAGAGGCCCCAGAAACTGATTGCAGATATGCTCCTCACAATGATACTGGGATTGAACCTGCAGATGACCTCTGCTGTTGACATTCAGCCTATCAGATGCCAGGAATTACATGAAACGTCTAGAGAATTCTGAATCAGCCCCCAACAATAGGGTTGCAGCTAAATGAAATTCCCCTTCAATCTTCAGATTTTCAGTTTCGGGCTATGGCCTGGACTCCTTAGACCTGCTCCGTGGCCACCACTGAGAAAACTGGGAGCTTCCTTGCATAGGCTTTATCTGGCTGATCATTCAACTCTGCACCCTTCTCCCACTTTCTCCCATAGCTTTCAATCCCTTTAGCCTGGATGAAGGGACTGGGGGCATTCTGGCGAAGTTTGCCGATGATACAAAGATAGGTGGACAGGCAGGTAGTACTGAAGAGGTGGGAGGGCTCCAGAAAGATTTAGACAGTTTAGGAGAGTGGTCCAAGAAATGGCTGATGAAATTCAATGTGAGCAAATGCGAGGTTTTGCACTTTGGAAAAAAAAATACAGGCATGGATTATATTCTAAAATTCGTAAAGCAGCAGTACAAAGGGATCTGGGAGTGTTGGTCCAGGATTCTCTAAAGGTTAACTTGCAGGTAGAGTCCGTGATTAAGAAAGCAAATGTAATGTTGTGGTTTATCTCAAGAGGGTTAGATTATAAAAGCCGTAATGTGCTTCTGAGACTTTATAAAGCTCTAGTTAGGCCCCATTTAGAGTACTGCGAAGGACATACTGGCAATGGAGCATGTCCAGCAGAGATTCACACAGGTGATCCCTGGAATGGTAGGTTTAACGTACGAGGAATGGCTAAGGATCCTGAGGCTGTATTCATTGGAGTTTAGAAGGTTGAGGGGAGATCTAATAGAAACTTACAAGATAATGTATGGCTTAAAAAGGGAGTATGCTGGAAAGTTGTTACCATTAAGCGGGGAGACTAGGACCCATGGGCACAGCCTTAGAATTAGAGGGGGTAAATTTAAAACGGAAATGAGGAGACATTTCTTCAGTCAGAGAGTGGTGGGCCTGTGGAATTCATTACCATGGAGTGCAGGGGAGGCTGAGACATTAAACACCTTCATGGCAGAGATTGATAAATTCTTGATTAGGGATAGTCAGTACGGTTTTGTGAAGGGACGGTCGTGCCCCACAAACCTTATTGAGTTCTTTGAGAAAGCGACCAAACAAATAGATGAGAGTAAACCGGTTGATATGGTGTATATGGATTTCAGCAAGGCATTCGATAAGGTTCCCCATAGTAGGCTATTGTACAAAATGCGGAGGAATGGAATTGTGGGAGATATAGCAGTTTGGATCAGAAATTGGCTTGCTGAAAGAAGACAGAGGGTGGTAGTTGATGGGAAATGTTCATCCTGGAGACCAGTTACTAGTGGTGTACTGCAAGGGTCAGTGTTGGGTCCACTGCTGTTTGTCATTTTTATAAATGACCTGGATGAGGGCATAGAAGGATGGGTTAGTAAATTTGCAGACGACACTAAGGTCGGTGGAGTTGTGGATAGTGACGAAGGATGCTGTAGGTTGCAGAGAGACATTGATAAGCTGCAGAGCTGGACTGAGAGGTGGCAAATGGAGTTTAATGCAGACAAGTGTGAGGTGATGCACTTTGGTAGGAGTAACCAGAAGGCAAAGTACAGGGCTAATAGTAAGATTCTTAGTAGTGTAGATGAGCAGAGAGATCTCAGTGTCCATGTACACAGATCCTTGAAAGTTGCCACCCAGGTTGACAGGGCTGTTAAGAAGGCATATAGTGTTTTAGCTTTTATTAACAGAGGGATCGGGTTCCGGAACCAAAAGGTTATGGTGAAGCTGTACAAAACTCTGGTGCGGCTGCACTTGGAGTATTGTGTACACTTCTGGTCACCGCACTATAAGAAGGATGTGGAAGTTTTGGAAAGGGTGCAGAGGAGATTTACTAGGATGTTGCCTGGTATGGAGGGAAGGTCTTATGAGGAAAGGCTGAGGAACTTGAGGCTGTTTTCATTAGAGAGAAGAAAGTTGAGAGGTGACTTAATTGAAACATATAAAATAATCAGAGGGTTAGATAGGGTGGATAGGGAGAGCCTTTTTCCTAAGATGGCGATGGCGAGCACGAGGGGGCATAGCTTTAAATTGAGGGGTGAAAGATATAGGACAGATGTCAGAGGTAGTTTCTTTACTCAGAGAGTAGTAAGGGAATGGAACGCTTTGCCTGCGCCGGTAGTAGATTCGCCAACTTTAGGTACATTTAAGTCGTCATTGGATAAGCATATGGACGTACATGGAATAGTGTAGGTTAGATGGGCTTGAGATTGGTATGACAGGTCGGCACAACATCGAGGGCCGAAGGGCCTGTACTGTGCAGTAATGTTCTATGTTCTATGATCTCACAAGGCTACAGGGAGAGTGCAGGGAAGTGGAGTTGAAATGCCCATCAGCCATAATTTAAATGGTGGAGTGGACTTGATGGGCCGAATGGTCTTACCTCCACTCCTACGTCTTATAGCCCTAAGAGTCATATTTAACTTCATTCTGAAAGCTTCCATTGTTTTGTCTTCATTTGATTTCTCGGCAAAGAGTTCCACAGGCTCATTTCTCCCTGGGTGAAGAAATTGCGACTTATCTAACTCCTAAATGTCCTTACCCAAGTCCTCAAACTGTGGCTCCTGATCTGAACTTCCCATTCATCGTGAACATATTTCCTGTGTTTACCTTCTCAAGTCCTGTATAATTTTATAGGTATCTCCGCGATCTCCCCTTATTCTTTTAAACTCCAGTGAATTTGATCCAAACCAATCGAGTGTCTCTTCATAAGTCAATCCTACCATCTCAAGACTCAGTCTGATAAACCTTTGTTTCACTTGCTACAAACCAGAGATCTTTCCTCAGGTAAGGACACCAAAACTGCAAAATACTCCAGGTGTGGTCTCACAATGTCATGTGCAATTGCGGCAAGATGTCACTGCTCCTATATTTGAATCCTATGAAGGCTAATATACCATTTGCTTTCTTCACTGCCTGCTTTCTTTCAGTGATTGATGTATAAGGGCACCCAAGTCTCATTGCACCTCCCCGTTTCTCAATCTGTGCTGATTCAGATAATCAGCAATCCTGTTTTTGCTGTCAAAATTTGCTAAATTTTTAGCAAAAGAATTGCCAATTTTTAGCAATTATTCACATTATACTTCATCAGCCATGCGTTTGCCCACTCACTTAACTTGTACAAATATCACTAGAGCATCTCTGCATCCTCCTGAAAACTCACCCTCCCACTCAGCTTGGCAAACCAGGAGGTATTACATGTCGTTCCTTCATCTAAATCATTAAAATATATTGAGAATAGTTGGGGCCTAAATACTGATCATTATGGTACCTCACTAGTTTCTGCCTGCCACTCAGAAAAGAGATCTATGTATTCGTATACTTTGCATATTGGGGAGGCAACGGCCTAGTGGTATTATTGCTAGACTATTAATCCAAAGGCCCAAGCAATGTTCTGGGACCAAAGTTCAAATCCTGCCACAGCAGTTGAAGACTCTAATGACAACCATTGTTATTTGTGGGAAAAGTCCATCTGGTTCACCAATGTCCTCTAGGGAGGGAAACTGCCATTCTTACCCGTTTTGGCCAACATGTGACTCCAGAGCCACTGCAGTATGGGTGACTGTTAACTTCCCTCTGGGCAATTAGGGATGAGCAATAAATGCTGGCCTAGGCAGTGATGTCCCTATCTTGTGAATGAATAAAGAACTTAAAAAATGTATTCTGTATGCAAGCTGGTTTTCCATCCACGTCAGTAGTTTAGTCCCAATTCCAAGCACTTTAACTGACATGCTAATCCCTTAATTGAGACCTTATCAAAAGCCTTGTGAACCACATTCACTGACTACCCCTTGTTAACTTCACCAGTTACATCCTTGAAGCATTCGAGTAAATGTATCAAACATGAATTCCCTTTCAAAAACCCTGCTGGATCCTGTCACTGTTCACCCAGTGCTCTCTTAACTTTTTGTAACGATGCTACCATTTTCCCTAATGTCGATGTCAGGATAATGGGTCCATAATTCATTGTTTCTCTCTTCCTCCTTTTATTTTGAATAGTGGTGTTACGTTAGCTATGCTCCAATCCATTGGAACTTTTGAATCTTGAAAGATGGTCATCAATATATCCACTCTGGATTGTTGATTATCAGGCCGTAGGGATTTATCAGCCCTTTCCCTGTCAATTACCACAACACCATTCCCATACTAATAGTGATTTCCATAACTTCCTCCCTTTCACTAGAACCTGTGTTCCCCAACACTCTTGGACATTATTTGTGTCCTTCTTGGTGAAGGCTGAACCAAAGTATGTATTTCAATGTTCCCCAATTTATCATAGACAGCTCATTTCTTATACCAAATGGTGTTTCACATTTAAAACTTAACAAAGCATCTACTGCCTGGAATTCCACTTGCCCAGTTTGGATGCAGGAAATTGAAATACGCTGCAAAATTTAGATATTGTTTATAAAACATACCTGTTCACTCACGTTATGTTGAATTAAAGTCATTCAAAGGAGCCTTCCATCTTAAAAATACTGCTTTTGGAAGGTCTCTTACTGACTCAGCATATAAAAATATTTCATGTAGTGATAAGGAGGATGTAGACTAAGAAGCCCTCACCATGTTCAACTGGCTGGTTTGTGCCAGGGTAATGAGGAGAAGCACCGATGTGGCTCTCGGTATTCCAAAGTTACGTCCCAGTTAAAATCAGCCAAGCTGCCAATTAAACCTTCTCACAGTGTTCTGTCGCTTCCTCCAAATTTCCACCAGGAGGCAAAATTGGCTGCCCCTGCTTTGCTTGCTTCCCAGTGGCTGTTCTGTGAAACTTTACATACAAGTTGGCCATGGTTTTTTTTTATTTAGTCAAATATCCCCATGATGTTACCTCACACATGATAGTCAAATGAGAATGGGAAGATGCGACCTACATAACACCCCATTTGGCCATTATTCCTGTGCTTTCCAGCCTACTTTTCTCCTGATCTGTTGACATGTTGATTTGAAATTCTCACCCTTGCTTTCAAAGGTCTCCAAGATCTCTGCACTTATCCAATTCTGGCCGCCTTCTTGATCTAAATTTTCTTTTATGTACCATTGGTTGTCATGTCTTCAAGTGTCTAGGCCCCAAATCCTGAAAATTTCTGCTAATGCTGTTCGTGCCTGGCTTCCAAATTTCTGTTTCTTTGACAGAACAGTGTCTTGTTGCATATTCTTGTGACATGTTGTCCAATTTTGTGTGATTATGTTCCAATGAAAAGTCTTGGGACACTTTTTTATGTTAAAGGCACTATATAAATGCCTCAGTAATATTAGAGAGAATTGCAGGTGCTGAATGATTGAAACAAAAACGGAAATTGCTGGAGAAACTCAGCATATCTGGCAGCATCTGTGGACAGAAAGCCAAGTAAACCTTTCAAGTCCAGTGATCCTTCTTGACGACTGATGGGAGGTAGGAGGTGTTTATGGTGATGGCAAGGGGTGGGATGTAAAAGGAATGAGCAGAAAGGTGGAGGCAGATTCCGGAGAGAGAGAGAAAGCAATTTAGGCAGCCAAAAGGATGGTTAATAGTAAGTTAGACAAGGAATAAAACTGGTAATGGGGACAGTGAGTAGGTGAAAACAGGTTGGCTCTGCTGAAAGCAGCCAATGTAAGTGACAGGCCATGGGATGTGAGGGTGAGTAATTGACATAGAAGGATGTTTATCGGGCCCTACAATTTTTGAACTCGATATTGAGTCCTGAAGGCTGCTGGGTTCCCAAGGGGAAGATGAGATGCTGTTCTTCCAGCTTGCGCTGAGCTTTGCTGGACCGCTGCAGCGAGCCTGAAACAGATGTTGGCCATGAACATGGTGGTGTGTAGAAGTGGCAGGCAACTGGAAGCTGAGTCATTTTTGTGGACATTTTGTTCTTTATCCACTCCCACTCACCAGGTAATGCACAGTTGTATCACTGATTAAGATCATTAAACAATTCACCTTTTAAAATTTTTCCTGGTACTTAGTTTAATTGTCATTGCAGTTACATTTGAGTGTCCCAAATGAACGAAATTCAAATGTGAATAATTTTCACCATTTCACTAGCTTTTTTATCCCATAATTTTTTTTCCCTAAGTAATAAATTAAATGATGTGGTTGAAGAACTCATTTGAGGAACTGACTATTTATGTTGATATTGGGCAGTGGATTAGTGTTTCTTTCACTTTTTTTATTCACCAGGATCTTGAGAGTGCCTCTTTGATCCAGATAGAGTTCAAAAAACGAAGGACCCCCAACATGCCTTCATTGGCCATCCAATAAATGTAAGTCCTTGGCCTTATTTGAAGGCATCGGTGAATGCCTCCTTTGGTACTGATATCCGCATTAGAATTGCTCCCAGTGGCACACTGTCAATATAAGAGGACATTGAGCAACCTCCCAACATCAGAATTAACCGCAGCAGATTGTTATTGACCCGGAGCTGGATAGTGACCATGCCATTAAAGCTGCATCTGTTTGAATCCTTCCATGGCCTCACTACTCCCTGTCTGCATTTCTCCCCCAGGACTACAGCCACCTACCAACACCACCCAAACAAGTCCCAATCCCAACCACAATTATCCAATCCTCTGACTGTGGCTTTTCATGCATCTTTCCCTTCCCACACACTAACACTTGGTTCTATGCTTTGAAATTCCCTTCCTAAACCTTCGGCATCCCTTTGTGACCACTATCTTATCCATCCATTACCATTCTTAATGCATGTTACATGAAACAGCATTTTTCTTACCCTAATACCTCATTAAAGCACATTGAGAAATTGTTTTTAAAATTCAAGGCACTACATAAATGCAAGTTATTGTTACATGTATTCATGTGGTTCCACAGCTCTATTGGGATCAATAACTCTGTCAAGCTAGTTTCTCCAGTAATCTCAGTGACTAACTTAAAGCAAAATATATCGTCTTAATATCAACAGAAAATATGTAGACAAGTGAAAAAATGATTATTGTTCCTAATTGTTTTGGTAAAGGCATGCTAACAGTGGCATTAATTTTCAAGCTGTTTTGTTTGCTGGAAGTATCAGCATACATAAACTGGAAATGTTGAAAGTGCTTGAAGTAGACAGCAAGCTCATCAGCATTGAAAAAGAAAGGCTGGTTTATATTTGAGAAGGCCCTTCTTCTGAGGAAAATATTGTTGGTGTCTATATTTGTTTCAACAAGCAGTGTATCTCTAAACCAAGGCAATGATCAATGTCAAACCCTTGACCTTGTTCATCTGTAGTATTTAAATCGGGGAACAAATGCCAAGTTTTGCTGCAACATTTATGTGCACAGTATACTTCCCTAAATTGGGAATCTTACCTTTATGGGTAGATAGGTTCAGCCTGCATGTATTTTGTTTCTGAGCATTTCCTGTTGAATGCTCATCTTTCATTTGTCTCAGTCACCGTTTTCATAGCAATATTATTGACACGATTGATGACATTGAGCAAATGGCTGGTTCTTTGAACTGTGAATCTTTTATTTAAGTAGGTGATTAGAAGGGCCTTGTCAGTACACTTTAAAGATATCCACATGTCTGTTGGTTATAGTGGTTTGGTACAGAAGTTGCGTTTGTAAGAAAGGTTAAGCTTGACTGCCCTGAAGAGGCAGAATATATAGTGTATTTGCAAATCAGATTCAAATAACAAAATCCAGTGTTTTCCTTACAGTGCAATTTGCAGGAAATTCAGATATATTGACTCAGATTACAGTATTCAAAATTATATCCCTTCTAGTTATCCATGAATGTATTTATCAACTTAAAAAAATTGCAATTTGCTTTTGCTTCCGAATAGTTTAAATTTTGCTGCAGACTTTGGTATGGTGGAGTGTTCCATATTTTGACTGATTGTTTTCCTTCATGGTTACTATCCAAAAAAGTCTTCGGTCAGTAAATGTACTGTTTTACAGAATAATAGCATATAATATTTGCATTTGAATGTGATGCTGGATTTAAAAGTTAGAAGCCATGTGTTTGATTCTGATTGTGATGTGAAGCTGAAAGTGTCTGAAAATGGATTGCACTTTGATCTGAATGATAGTTCCTGGCAGGTAGACTGAAAGGCCTGTCCTTGTTTTAATTTTATAGTTGTGTGTTCCCCAAGGGCATTTGGAACATAATCAGGAAACTTGGCTTCCCAGATTGGAATTGGTGTTACTCCACTTGTTCTATCTCCCAATGAAGCTGATACACTCTTGCTTTGGTGCCCTCCTGTATCTGTCAAAAATGGCCATTCCCCTGGTGTGAATCCTGATAGTGAATATTGGCTAGCTTTTCGACCATACAAGATATCGTGATAAAATTTGTTGTTTTCCTTATCGAACAACCCCACATGTTCACTGGTGCCTGAGACCATTGACTGCTTTATGCTCCTCTGGTACAAAGTTCATCAGGCCATTAGCTCAGCTGAGATAAGCAACAGACGAATTCCTCATACTGGGCTTTCTGATCTGCTTTCTCAGTGATGTGTCACAGGGGACATTCGCTCATCAGCGAAATCCGATTGGTGAAAATGCAATTAAAGAAGATGAAAATTTATTACAATTTGGCTAATTACAGCAAACATTTAGACATTGTTTTGTTTTAAATTCACATTTGAAATTCATAGGTATTTTGTTTTGCTTGCAAAGAAAAACCAATAATATTTTGTGCAAGAATATATAATCAAGAAAGGTTCCTTAAAAGTGCATTCAAATAAGAAATAGGACTGAATTGTTGTGGTGACACTTTACAGTAATGCCCTGACCAAACAGTATTTTGTTGAACACAAATAATGCATCAGATTCTTCTTCTGTGACATCTAAAACTTGTATTACCGCACTGGGAAGAACAGAGAATCATTTTAATGCAGCACCAAGTGTCTCAGTATTACCCCTCTGCTAGATGCTGAGCTGCAAAGGCATATTTACTTACTTACTTCAACCCATCCCTGACTCATCAGTCAAGGGTTCTCAACAGGCATTGTGTCTGTCAAGTTGTTTTTAAAAAGCTGTTCTGGCTTCTCCAACCGTGGGAGGAAATGACCTCATTATTCTTACAGTTTGATAGTTGAGAATTTCCTCCCTAGTGACCTGCTGTAATTTCAGTTTTCTGCTGTGCGAAGGATGCTGGAATCTCACAACTCCTTTTGTTTGTTTCAATTTAACAACACAAAAGAAGCTTCCATTCAGATTAAAATACCACTCCCCACTTTCACTACCCCCACCCTTTTCTTCGCATTTTTGAAAGAATTGGTCATTCATCCTAATTTTTCACTGGGAACTTAGTCGGAAAGAGGCAAAATCTATATGTTTACAAGCTAGCTCCTTTCCGTCATCATGGATGGATCTAAATGCTTCTGGGCCATGAAGGAATACAGATTACAATAATTGCACAGAGGTCTATCATTCCTTGGCCTTCGTTCGGAGTATTCTGGGCAAGTTCATGATTCCCATCGACACTTAACACTTTGCTGTAATGATTTTTTTTCTGTCCTTTTTTTCTGATTTGCCCTTGTCAAGGTGAGGGCTTTCAGTGCAGGAATGGAAAGGCTTCTGCCACTTCTAGCATCCAGTGTTAATGTTGAGCTCAGACATGGCATTGGTTTGATGCCGAGTCCTCTGCACCCTGCTGTAACAATGGGCGTTAAATACAAATTAGAGCAGCGCCCCTACTGCAGCAATGTGACATTTTCATTCTTCACACCGACTACCCTTGAATTTTTTTGTATGTGTGTAATTGCCAGTCTTTTTACTAAATTGGTGCTGGGTTATGAATAGTTTTGTGTTGCTGAATGATGCCAAAGGAACTGGATTTAGCACGGGCAAATTAATTTGACCCTCTCAGCCAACGGAAAGGGCAGATTTCAATCACATTAGAGCCTGGACAGGATTCAAAGATAGATCTGAGAAGGCAATGTTAGTATCCAGGCAGCAGCCAAGAAATTGACATTTTTGAACAAAGATAGAGGGCACTGAACATGAGAGACGTGAAATTGCTGAACATCTTAGAAGCCTAAAATTACCAATCATTGTTGAAATTTGCATGACCACTTTTTTGTTGCTTTTTCTCACTTATCACAGTCTATATATTTCCTTCACTTTTTAGTTCCTTTTTCCCTAAATACGAGTCACGTGATGCCTCGATGATTTGCATGCTTTTCTTTTTCAATAAATTAGAACTATTTTAGAATCTGAGCTTCTTATTAGCAAGACTAGATGCCAGGCCATTTTGTTTTGAGCACTTTCCTGTTGGGGCTATCTGTACAAAGCTGGTGACTTTAAATTAGAGCCAAATTATAAAAATATTATGGGAGATGTGCGAGTGAAATTGATTGTGCATAATGCTTTCAAGTGCATCTAGCGAACACTTTGCACTCATGTTCCACGCTAACCTTGGGTTCATGCCAAAGTTTGGGCAAGCAGATGTTCCCCAGTGATTTTCTGTCTCCTGGCCTTGCAGATGCTCATTGACTAGTTAATGTTTTAAGGGAAGGTTATTCCCATGGTGGCTATGCATACAGGCCAGGTTCTAATTGTAATCTATTAGCCAGATTACCTGATTAGCAGCAAAATTCTGTCCCATTATCCCATTGCGCAGAAGGATTTGGCAATGTAAGTACTTTGAATATTTCTCAGAACAAGAATGTTTCTTAAGGATTGCCATTTAGAAATTCAAATGCAATGGTTGAAAAAATGCTTTAGTGGTGAGACATTTGATATTTACGTGTGACATTTACTCCCGATAGAGTGACCATGAACTATATTTCTTGATTTTGCCCATTTTATATTTTCTAACGTCTTCATAAACCAATAGATAATTAGAAAATCAACAGTTATATTGATGTATTGCACCATTAGCGATACTACCTAGAATTAAGAAGTGAGAGGCTACCCTTAATACAAGGGTAGCCTCTCTTTTAATACAAAGTTGTTGTCAGATTAATATACAATATAGTAGGTATGGTACATGAACACTTTGCAGAATTTTAGCCTCTCTGATTAAAGAAGTTAACCTTTCAGCTCGAGCTTTGCCCTTTAAGTAACAATAACAACCCATCCATAACAAAGAGATTGTTGACACCTACCTTAATAAATCTATTGCAATCAACATTCTGGTTGACTTGACTATTACAAAAAGCCCTAAAAAATACTGCAATGCAGGAAAAAAGAAAATTTAGTTGATATTGTCAAAATGTTCAGTTGTTGTTTTCTATCAAACCTACAATAAAGTTTTACTCATTGCTCAAAACAAAACAAAAGACAATGAAATCATTAATTTTGCCAATTTCATGTATCAAAATGTACGTGGAAACAGGGAGAGGTGTGTTAATAAATCCTGTACCACACATTGGCATGTTGTGTATTGAAGGTCTGTGTGTGCTGCGTAAGGACACTAAGTGCCTACTAATCTGTTTTCAGATGGAGGCGGATGCAGACCAGAAGCGCCACCGCACACGCTCAAAAGGTATCCGAGGTAAGGCTAATGGCTCAGTAAATCAGTCAAACCCGTGCTCAGGGTGACCTTCATCCACCAGAGCCTCTTAGCTTGTCTCATCCTGACTGTACTTTCATGGAAACTTACTGGCTGTTATATATGAAGAACCAGGTAATTACAAGGCATGATAAATCTGTATTGTTTTCATTTCTCCCCAGTCCCCATAGAACCAGTAATCCAAGAACTCTTCAGGTGAGTGCTCATTGTTCAAATTAAAATTTCACCACATTAGCAATTTGAAATTTCATGTCTCTAACTGGATAAAGCACATTGTCAATTGCATTGGTGGCTGGCTAATGCACGACTGTACTGAAGAAATTAGTTCTCCTGGGACTTACTAATAAAAAATTCAGTATTTGCTATCTTCCATCCCTTTCTTATTTTATCATTTTCACCCATACACCCACTGGTGTGCACATAGGTGCGTGCCTGCACACAGAAACCAGCATCTGTAATGATTATCACGATCAGGCATTTCTGTTTTTTTTTTCCAGTTGTCCAACCCCTGGTTGTGATGGCACAGGCCATGTTAGTGGAAAATACGCAAGGCACCGAAGGTAATTTGTGTGCTTGTATTTAACTATTTTCTTACTGCATGTTGGATTGGTCCAAGGGCAATTATATGTATGATGCCTGAGCTCAGGACTGTGAATGTTCTAACTTTCATAAGGTTTGTTTTACTTGCATAACAATAGGTAACTCCTATTGAAAATATCTTGCTCCTGACAGTTTGAAGGCTACCTTCTACAAAAAGAGCACCACTGAACGTCTGATATAAACTGAAAAATAACTGGGAAGAATGAGTTTCGTGTACTGGTTTACATACACTACTAGCCTCCTAGTCACATATAAATTCAATGGTGTGCTGTTCCCATGGAGTTAAACTTGGTCTGAACTGAATCTAGCTGTATTCCTATGTTTGCCTGTTTAAATGGGGTGGGTCAAGTGCCAGCAGAGCCAACCTGATGGGAATTGGCACTCTTTCCAAAATGGAGGAGAGAAGCTGTATGCTGACCGCAGGCTTTAAAATCTGTAAGCTGAAAATTCATGATCTTTCTAACAGCCCTGCAAAATTCTCTCAGAAATAGTGGCAAATTGGTTTGTGGTCTTCACCAAAGAACGAACAGCCACTTACCATGATTGATTAGAAGTTCCAGTATTATATTGCGCTTGAAACAAAGAAGGTGTAAGGGTGAGGAAAAGGAACAATGGGGGCATCTGGAATGACGGGACATGAGTCATAAAAGCAATTGGTTTAAAGAAGAAAATGCTGTTGCAGATTAGTTTGGAACCTAAACATTGGAAAGATTGGTAGGCAATGAGTAAAATTTAATTACATTTTTGTAAATACTTTTATTCCCAATATCTTAACAATTTTGCTTTCTCTGCAGAGTGATCTGTCTGAATTACTTAATTTTAACCTTCTTCGCTCAGTACAATGATAAGCCTCCATTCCTTTTCAAATTCAGGCTTGGTGCAGTCCAAACGATGATTACCTCATTTCTTCGACTCTTTCTAACCCTGGTACATTTAGCCTTGTGTTGTCTTGCTTTAACAATTAACAATTCACTGCCAGCTGATTGCTTGATCAAGGTCAACTTCTCAGTATAATAGAAAGATCTTTGTGCATGAATTCGAGACCAAAATCTTGACACAGTCCATTACTTACCCAGAAAGTGTGCCTGTGGGCTGCCAAAGGAGAGCATCCCTCGGGCACAGTATCTTATATCATTAGCAATGGTTAAAACAGCCCCAAGAGTGCCAGTTTCACTACTAAATCTTGACAAAGAGGATCTTCTTGCAGTTAAGATTATTTCGAAGGACTTACAATCCTATTCCAGTCAATTCCTCCTTGCTATGGCTTTGACTCGGTCTTTTTCTTCAGAAGGCTGAGACATTCTTGGCTATGGAGTAGGGAGTCTCACTGAAGCAGGACTGCTGTAGCATTATTTGGATCCTGATATTACACTACCTGCTAAATGATTTGAATACCATCAAGGCTCATCTGTGTGCTCCCCTCCTCCACCACCACCACAGCCACAAGATCATTCAAAAATCATGTCCAGGACTTATCCAAACACCGATAAGCATTGCAGGCTGCTGATCTTTGCCTTCTGGCAGCCAATTTCTTAATATTCATTCATCACATGTGCATCACAAACATTTTATTACCAATCAATCAGGCTATTTTGTCCTGGATGGTGTCAGGCTCCTTGAGTGCTATTGGGAGCTGCACCCATCCAGGCGATTGAGGAGTATTCCACCGCATTCCTGACCTGTGATCAGAGGTAATAGGAACTGCAGATGCTGGAGAATCCGGAGAATCCGAGAAGGTGGTAGTGAGCTGCCTTCCAGAACTACCACAGCCCTTGTGATGTTGTTACGGTGCTGTTGGCTGATCAGTTAAATATTAGGGTACTTATTTAGGTTCATGTTGTCTTTGCTTAGAAATTGTTTTATATGATGTCAGCTTTTGTGCTCCTAAGATGCTGCTTGGCCTGCTGTGTTCATCCAGCTTCACACATTCCTGACCTGTGCCTTGTAGATGGTGAACAGGCTTTGGAGAGTCAGGAGATAAGTCATTCCCTCTAGTACTTCTGGCTCCTGACCTGCTCACATAGAGCTGTAGGCTAGTCCAGTTCAGTTCAGTTTCTGGTCAGTGATAACCCCTAGGGTGTTGCTAGCTTCCTTCTTTTGTTCTTTCTGTGTATGCAGCTGGATGATTGCCAGCAAGTATGTAAATAATGTCCCACATAGCTCAGTGTTTGAGGCCTGAGCCTGAAATTGATGACGTGGGACAGGGTGAGGTTTAATGTGCATGCCACATGCCTGAAACCTGCATCAATTAAAATGCCCCTTTCTGCATTTTAAGACTTCCCTTGCTGGGGATCCCAATCCTGCTGTATACAAAACTAGAATATGTTTAAGAGAAGGATATGGGACACAGCCTTAATTCTTTTAAACAAGTTAAGTCGTATTGGTGCTCATTTGCTGCAGAGGTATATTTATTTCAGCACAGATGATCTTTCTTTGTTTTGTCAGAAATCCTAGTCAGCTGTTCATTCACTACCTGCACACTTAAGTTCAACCTTTCTGGCTGGTTATAATGTTGTAATGTATTTTGTATTAATAATTGTGTGTTATATGTATATAGTCTGTGTATTTTTATTATTGTTTAATGGATGCTTCATTCATAGGGATGCTTTCATTATTTTTCCTTTTGTTTTGCTTCATTGCTTGTGAATATTGTGGGCAAAGCCAGCATTTGTTGTCCTCATTGAGAAGGTGGTATTGAGCTGCCTTCTAGAACTACCACAGCCCTTGTGATGTTGTTACAGTGCTGTTGGCTGATCAGTTAAATATTAGGGCACTTATTTAGGTTCATGTTGTCTTTGCTTAGAATTTGTTTTACATTCAAATCTGTTCCAGGTTTTGGTTGTCTTTCCAGTGCCGCAAATCCATTGTCATAGTTCACTTGAAAGTGGACAAAAACTAACTAAAACAAAAAGAGCCCCTGGGTATTTTGCCCAGTTTAAGTTAGGAATGAAAACTGAACAGTTTACTCAAAAACTGGATAGTCCAGGCAAGAAATAAATAAACGACATCCATAAACAGTAGGACCTTAAGTTGGTCGCAACATTTAATAAGAACAAGTAGAACAACTCATGAATTCTGAGTTTTTTGAATCATTGTCAGTGTTTCATTATAGGGAAACATAGAAGCCTGTATGTTTCCAGCAAAATCCCAACAAATGGAAATGTGATAAAGATCACATGAACAATCTTTACAGCGTTCGTTAGGGGATGAATATTCACCAGGTCACTGGGGAGAAATCTCTGTGTCTTCAGTGGAATGGTGTCAAGGGACTTTTCATGTACACTGGAGAAAGCAAACTGCATACGGTTTAAAGTCTCATCTGCAAGACAGCACACCTCTAAGAATCTACCATTCTCTCAGTGCCTGTATGCACTGGAGTATCAACTTAGATTGTTGCAGTCAAGTCTCTGGGGTGGAACTCAACTTCTGACTACATAGTAAGAATACTATTAATTAAGCCGTAGCTGACATTTTTGGCAACATTGGTAGAGGCACTAAGTAAATGGTAACAGATTGACCACTCCTTAATATCTCTTTCTAACATACTATTCCATTGATTTCAGTGGAAAGGGAAATTGAGTGGAGTTCGTCACAGGCAACTAATCTAACAATACTCATTCAATGACAGCGTTCAAGTTGGATTTCACCACCATCTTCATGTTTTACTACTCCTTCTCTATCTTGAGCTTCTCAACCATGCATTCAGATAATATTATCATAGTCAGGGTTGCTGTTTTATGCACATGGACTTGATAGAGGTGAAAGGAACAGCTTGTCCAATCCCAAACTGGTGAGACAGCATGAGCCCCACCCTATGCCATACATTGCCTCTTTTTGTTACGTGCCACTCAGCGACTCTACTGGCGCAATGGTGGGACGCCACTGGGAGTGAGGACCTTGGTGGCAGAAATCTTGTATGCCAAGAGGTGTTGGTTAATAAGAGGCTGGCAGCTCCATTTACTGGCAGTGCCCCAATGAAGGCAGTGTCTGCTTCTTGTATGACGCCCATCTGAGACTCAAGATCATCATGGGCACAGGCCAAAGATAACTGATGGCAGAATGGGTGAACTGGATCAGCAGCAAGGTCTGAGGTGTGGCAAACAACATCCACTATCACTTCCTGATGCCGAGTTCCTTGAGCACTAGGTGACTCTCAACGAATAACTCCTCAAGCCAACTCCAAAAACTCTTTGTGCTTCTTGTTTAGGGACTGCCCCTCCCTACCTGTTGCTAGAAAATACTAACAGCAAAAGGGATGAGGTCCAACGTGGGGATCAGTTCCCCACAGAAGTGCCTCAGTTAGAGGTACAACAGGAAGCTTGTCCATGCACTTACTCGTTATGGACTTAATCATGGAGCAGGAGAGAAGGAAGCAGGATCCTCACCTGCCATCCTCCCATCTGAATAAATGTGCTACCCTCAACGAACAAGGGAATTAAAATTCACATTTGATGACTGAAGAATTCAACCCTGGTTTTATTGCATGTGATTTAGGATATGTAACAGTGTTTCGGGATCATATTCTGGGATTGTACGCATTTCTAATTATGCTGTTTGGTTTACATTAACTATGAAAGCGGATTATATCTTTTTGTTACATTAGAGTACTTGACTTCCCATGTTTGTTATTGTTTTGTTATTCTCTTTAAATGGAATGCTGTTTCCTTTGCTGGAAGCTGGAATGCAGCGAAGGGTTGTTGTGTATTAGGGTTAGCCAGATGGTATTGTATAACAGAGATGTGCATATCGTTGAATATTCTGAAGTTTTGTTTCATAATCAGCAGAGATCAGAGAGTATTTTCCTTCTCTTAGGAGTTTAATTGGCTGGGTACAGTACATGATAAAGTAAATTGTACATGCTCTTTGCAAGTAGCCAGCTTAATGAAGCAGTTGACGTTATCTCATTCTGTATTCGGTTTTATTTTTATATGAGCAGCTTAGCTCAGTCTCTGGCATTCTTTGAGTTTTTACCCGATACAAGATACCCAGTATAAGAGGTAAAATGTAAGTAATTCCAGCCCTCTTGGTGTTTGAAAGTTGACAGTTCTGAAGGCCATTTCTTTTGTTTTCGTTCCCTGTCTCAATAATGAGCATTCTTAACTCAGGTAGGCTTGGCCAGTAGCACTTACTAGTTCTTCAACCCTCACTTGTGATACATTTTATTCTTTTAGTCAGAGGTCTGGTTTTCTGTGTTTCCGAGATCCTTCTGAAAGTACTATTTCCATTCTCTGTGATAATGGGAACTGCAGATGCTGGAGAATCCAAGATAACAAAGTGTGAGGCTGGATGAACACAACAGGCCAAGCAGCATCTCAGGAGCACAAAAGCTGACGTTTCGGGCCTAGACCCTTCATCAGAGAGGGGGATGGGGAGAGGGTTCTGGAATAAATAGGGAGAGAGGGGGAGGTGGACCGAAGATGGAGAGGAAAGAAGATAGGTGGAGAGGAGAGTATAGGCGGAGAGGTAGGGAGGGGATAGGTCAGTCCAGGGAAGACGGACAGGTCAAGGAGGTGGGATGAGGTTAGTAGGTAGGAGATAGAGGTGCGGCTTGGGGTGGGAGGAAGGGATGGGTGAGAGGAAGAACAGGTTAGGGAGGCAGAGACAGGCTGGACTGGTTTTGGGATGCAGTGGGTGGAGGGGAAGAGCTGGGCTGGTTGTGTGGTGCAGTGGGGGGAGGGGGCGAACTGGGCTGGTTTTGAGATGCGGTGGGGGAAGGGGAGATTTTGAAGCTGGTGAAGCGCACGTTGATGCCATTGGGCTGCAGGGTTCCCAAGCGGAGTATGAGTTGCTGTTCCTGCAACCTTCGGGTGGCATCATTGTGGCACTGCAGGAGGCCCATGATGGACATGTCATGTAAAGAATGGGAGGGGGAGTGGAAATGGTTTGCGACTGGGAGGTGCAGTTGTTTATTGCGAACCAAGCGGAGGTATTCTGCAAAGCAGTCCCCAAGTCTCCGCTTGGTTTCCCCAATGTAGAGGAAGCCACACCGGGTACAATGGATGCAGTATACCACATTGGCAGATGTGCAGGTGAACCTCTGCTTAATATGGAAAGTCATCTTGGGGCCTGGGATAGTAGTGAGGGAGGAGGTGTGGGGGCAAGTGTAGCATTTCCTGCGGTTGCAGGGGAAGGTGCCGGGTGTGGTGGGGTTGGAGGGCAGTGTGGAGCGAACAAGGGAGTCACGGACAGAGTGGTCTCTCCGGAAAGCAGACAAGGGGGGGGATGGAAAAATGTCTTGGGTGGTGGGGTCGGATTGTAGATGGCGGAAGTGTCGGAGGATTGTGCGTTGTATCCAGAGGTTGGTGGGGTGGTGTGTGAGAACGAGGGGGATCCTCTTTGGGCAGTTGTGGCTCTCTGTTCGTTGTTTAGAATTATAAACCCGGTCTCCATAGGGTGTAAAGTGATGACAAAGATAACAATTTTAGATCACTGTACCTTCTGGCCTCAGTCATTGCACTATTACTAATCTTTGGCAACTAAGGTAATGTGTTTGCAAATAAGAATTAACATTAGCAAAATTGGACTCAAATGAAACTCTTTTCTATTTATTGTATGTACAATTGCCATCCATCACTGAACACAACAGACTTTATTCCTCCATATAATCCAGAAAATCAGTTGTTCTTGGCATAACGGCTAAAGAGATGACAGAGCTCTAGATAACGATTCTAAACTTAATATTTACTTGCCTATTTGGAAAAAAACGTACTTGTCTACTTGGAGGCTTTGTTAAATATAGATTCCCATAGGAGAATTGTATTTTAATATGTACATATTTGTTGGGAATCTGGTTGTATTATGCATCGACCAGGATATATTTTATCATGTGATAATGAGAACTGCAGATGCTGGAGAATCCAAGATAACAAAGTGTGAAGCTAGATGAACACCACAGGCCAAGCAGCATCTCAGGAGCACAAAAGCTGACATTTCGGGCCAAAACCCTTCATCAGAGAGGATCAGAGAGATCAGAGCTCTCTGATGAAGGGTCTTGGCCTGAGACGTCAGCTTTTGTGCTCCTGAGATGCTGCTTGGCCTGCTGTGTTCATCCAGCTTCACACTTTGTTATCCTATATTTTATCATGTGTAGTTTTGAGCTGCAAGCAACAAGAAAGCATATTATCCTTTCATTAGTATGTTGCCTCTGACTTTGTTTGGCTATCTTGAAGGAGTACCCAGAATCTTCGCTGGGGCTTTCTCTCAAGATGTTTATCAGCGAACTTCAACATTTTCTGAAGGCAAAAACACAATGTTGGAAATACTCAGCAGGTGTGGCAGCATCTGCGAAGGAAGAAGTAGGTTCCTGGTTTGATGACTCATCACCAGTGCTTTGGCTTCATATCGCCATTTCTGTTTCAGGTCAGATTTGCAGCAATCCCACTCGATTCCTTTTTGTCTCTGCTATAAATAATGTCAGTCTTACTGATACTGAGGAAACCTTTATAAATTAATATATGCCGGTAGCTAATCTATCCTCATGTTGTTTTGTTTTAAATGTGTATGTTGCTCTGCTAGCCTTTGTAGAGTTTGTTCATGCTGACAGCTTATTCTTTATGTTTTTTGAGTTTTTGTCAAAGGTTTCTATTATAAATAAGCACTGGAGTTTTGGGTGACTTCATGTACTATAGTCATGTCAATAAAAATAAGATTTCAAGTTCTTTGTTTCACATTTTATAAGTGTTAGCACTGGCGATTCTTTTTATGTTTATGCCACTGTGATATTTGTAGCGAGCATTTAAGAAAAAAACCTGCTAAAAGGTGACTTAGCATGTAGTTTAAGTGGCCAAAATCTTAAGCTTTTCCAAAATGGTCATTTTGAATGTTTTTTTGCTCTTCTAAACTCTTTCTTGTTTTATTCAAGAATAATTTATTGCTTCCTAATATTGTCTATGCATTTTTAGCAATACGTGAAAATCATATTTTGCAAATAGTTCTTATAAAGCTACGAGGCAGAGTCTACAGAAAATTGGTCCGTGCTGTCTCTTGATAACAAATTATTGAATCTTCTCTGCCCTATTTTGCTGTATTTTATTTAATTTTTTTTTCCATTTCGTGTACCTTTTCACCCACCAGTTTGATTGCCATGGCTGCTGCAGTGGGTGAATAATTGCCTGTCTTAGTAGGAGCATGTTCTGGAGCTAAAGTCGAGTGCTTTCTTCGTGATGTATGCCTCATTTGGATTCAGCCGACAGCCTAGGGGCTGTATTATTCATGCCTTGACAGATAGCACTCACTAAAAGCATTGGACTAGGGCCAGGTACTGGCAGGGAGATTCTGGAACATTGCACCTTACTACTCAGAGTATCATCTACAAAAGGAGAGCTGCTTCATTTCCATAGCTATGTTAGCACCATAAAAGTATAGAAACCCAATTAATATACAGCAAATTGCAGCATGCAGAGAATTGCAGCATGCATTAAGATTATTAATGTAATTTTCTATATTTAATTGCAAGGCTTTCGTTTAATTAGTAAGTCACCACTAGTGAAAAATGAAGATTCACATGAATGCCTATAACACAATGCAGTGACACTGAATTCACTAATTAATGTATGGCTGCTGTACAACAGAATGCACTGTGGGATATTTGTTAGAAATGCAATGTTTGTATGAAGGCCAGTCTTAAGTATTTTTTTTCTCCCCCTCGTTATTTCTATACCACATAAATGTGATTTTACATCTGTTATCATTATCCTTGGGAAAGAAATATATGAAATAAATATTAGATTTATCTTTTAGACATGGACTGAAGATTTTCTAAATGTTTGACAGCTTCTAACAACTGCGTTTTAAAAATAATCTAATGAGGACGAAAGTTTATAGTTGAATAGATGTGAAGAAAATTGTGAACATACGGCAAACTCAGTATGCATGTTTTCGCATGTTCTTCAATGTATGACTCCACTAATGCTGTCTTTTTGCCACCAAATATTGGTTAAAATCTGCAGCTGCTGCATGCAGTTCAAATGCTGCCTTTTAACCTAGCCTCAAACAGTATCTTAAAATATTCTCCCTCACTTCGTCACTTGTTTCTCCTCCCCTTTCCTGAAGCAATGGCTTACTTCTGTGTACAGTCCCATAAGCTTCCTTGCTAGTCCTCACCCAAGAGGCTCAGCTTCATGTGCAATCTGCTACCCAGAGGGAGAAACAAGCCAGAGTGTCACAGTCTCCATCTTCTGCCCACACACTTCCAGTAGGGTCACTTAAATGATGATCAGTAGCAGGAACATTGACAGCTTCTGGTCCCCTATTGTTAGCCTTGCTCCAGTGAGATCAAGGCTAGTACCTCACAATGTAACCCTTGAGGTTCAGTGATCATTGGATGGTGGTGGCATTTAACGTGTTATAATTTGGAGTTTAAATATTTAGGTGCTGTGTTAATAAGCTTCAAAGGAAAAGGCATTGTTTTATGGTGGTAAACATTTAAAATCCACAATATTTTATTATGATGCTACATAATATTTATGGCTATGAAGGCCACAATGACGTGTCATGTAGACAGCTGGTGCGTGAGAAAAGTGAAATCTAATTGGTTACAAGCTCCTGTTTATATACTGTTTGTGATTTCTTACAAGTTGCTGTGGCAACGTGCATTTTTATGCACTCGTCATGATCAAGAGCTTATAATAGTGGCAGAGGATCCAATGCTTGTGCGATCATATTGTTGACTAGTGATCACTCCCATTCTTACTAATTGCTATTGGTGTGTGTAGGAAGGAGTTACGGGCTGACACTCAACTTGTTTGGCTTGGTTACGAATCCACCTTCCTTGGCCTCCTGTTAGATAGATGCTTGTCATATTTTATTTCTAGTTCACAGTGTCAATTAAAAACTGATGTAAAGTTTAAGTATATTTTATCAAAGTATCTATGATAAAATGTAAGTTGTAGTTACAAGAAGAGCGTGTTGATCTCTCTACCTCTCTGTTTTCTTTTCCTTCTGTGATCTCGGCATTTTTAAAACCCAGACTTGGGATCAGCAAATCTTCCATGTTTATCTTGTTTACTTTTAAATCTTTGTGACCATATTGACATCTTCATGACGGATCGTGGCCCTTTGTCATGGTTTCCCAATTAATACATGATAATTTCAATACTACCCACTGATCCTGTGTACATACAGAATATTTTTTCATTTAAAAAGAATGGTTGCTTCTCTATAATCTCACCTGCAATCAATATATAAAAGTTATGTCTGGTTGATTTGACTATTTTTATATTTATAAAACTGCTCCACATGTAAATGATTATATTTGCTGCCCTCAGATTATACATTTTTGGCTTTGACATCATTAGCTATCAAACCTTAGCTATCAAAGTCTTTGCCTACATAAATCATGCAAGAAACTGTTTATAAAAACTGAGAAAACTGCGGATGATGTAAGTCAGAAACAAAAACAGAAATTGCTGGGAAAGCTCAACAGGTCTGGCAAGATCTGTGGAGAGAAATCAGAGTCAATGTTTCGGATCGAGTAACCCTCCCTCAGAGTATTTGTGTTGCATCCAACCTTATTTTAAATCTGATAGCTTCCAGCCAGCTGATCAATTCACACCCACTTTGAAGATTAAAATCCACCAGAAGGGTTCTCTGTTTTTCTTGTTGACTTTGGAATCATTAAAATCAAGGAAGCCAATTGCACCAAACAAGAACATTTGCCACATCACGTCGGCAGCAACTATCAAGTAGCACTCCAGTCTAATTCCACTTATTTGCACGTGCTCCATTTCCTTGAGAATTGTGACATTGCAAGTACATGAGGGTTCCTGCCTCTCCCATCCTTTCAGTTCTTGAGTTCCAATTCCTCGCCACCTTCTGAGTAAAAGGGGAAATTCCTTTTATAACGCCATTAAATTTCCTCGCTGTATTACAAATCCATGTCGCCTGGTCTTAGTTCCCCTGAACTGAGGGAAATTAGGCTCTCCCAGACATTCTATCTGCCCTCACAATTTTACGCATTTCTATTTAGTCTCCCTTCATGTCCTTTATTCTCATTGGTGGTAAAATGTCTGCTTTAATCCCTTGATAACAAGGTGTGGATTGTTCAACAATTTGCACTTCCACATCAATACCCACCTCCCCTTGCTCCCACCACAAATTCCCAAATCCCCACCTCTCCTCATCTCACCTTACCATCAGACAGAATGCCTGCAGGCGCAATGTGAGTATTTCCACTGAAGATTTGCTACTACTTGGGTGTCTTGCCTCTAGCATGTATCTGTCACACAGCAGTGGGTAGATTTGACATTGGCCAATAAACTGAGCAGTGGGCGATCGGCTGCCTTCACATACAATTTTCCCCCTCATTGCAACATTTAGGATAAAAGTTCCACAGGGCCACGTAACAGGTAAGGAAGAGTCACCGGATCCAAACTGGTGACTCTGATTTTTTTCTTCACAAACGCTGCCAGACCTGCTCAGCTTTTCCAGCAACCTCTGTTTTTGTTTCTGATTTACAACATCCTCAGTTCTTTCGGCTTTTATTGATCTGCTGTCCATGGGTGACTGTTGTTTCGACTGAGTCAGGAGGAGTGCATTGCCTTTAAAGTTGCACTACTCCACAGGTTACTTCAGAGATTTTTTTTATTTGATTCTTGATATGGCCAATTGTAGACATTCTAGACATCCCAGCTGGAGTTACTATTGGACAAGTCAAATCCCAGCCTGAAATCTGGCTTGAGAGAGCACATTTTAATTTTTTCTTGTTTTAATTTAACAAGGTTTTCTTCACTGAAACACAGAGATGCAATGCCGCAGATCAAGTTTTAATAATTTAACATGTTTACCACTCAAAAGAGAAAGTAAGCTAAAATGAACAATGTTACTTACATATAACACAATTTTACAGATTTTGAAATAAATGATGAAATACAATCCAATTTAACCCGACATCAACACTCTATAGGACTTAAACTTGAGAGAGGCTTTGCTCCTTTATCATATTTTTAGGGTTAACTTGATTGATTTTTTTCAATTCCCAGTTTTGAGAGCTTGCTGGCCTCTTCCTTATTATTCACACGAGTGAGCTCAGACTTCTCCAGCTTCATATAGCCCCTTTAGAGTTCTAACCAAACACTCTTGGTCTGCAACTTTGAAACCAAATCCCTTACCCTGACGTAACCTATTTTCTTACTTATCTAAACTGACTCCTTTCTCTACCAGAGAGGTTTGATACATTTAACTTTAACCAGGATGTCTATAAATTGAAATCAAAAGCTTTCCAAGCAATGGGCATTTCCATTTGAGGAAAAACAAGCAAATAATTTCTGATACTTCTAACTGAAGCTAACTAACGAATGCTTTTAAATATTTAACCACTCATAAAATTGATCCAGTGCAAACAAATTCCCATTATCACTCCAGGACCCACGTTTCTAATTCTGTTTCGTTTTCAAATTTATAGCTCCAGAAATACCAACAAAGGAATCTTTGGAACCCCTCCCCACACCATAATAGAGATCAAAGCCCACTAGTTCAAAATCCACAATGTATAATAAATGATTGTTAAAGTATACTACATACCTTATATTTCACAGGTTTCTTTAATAAACATAATTGTTGATTTATTAGAAACAAAGATTACTCAATGATGATGTAAATCTGGTTAACTCACAAGTTCTTATATTAAAATATTGATGTTTATCTTTTTGACTAACTCAAACTGTACATGCAAACAAACACTCATACAAACCAGTGAAAGGGAAAAGAATAACTATCTCTCAGTTGTGATTCACTTTTACGGGGGGAAAAGAAATCATTTTTATATTGTCATGGAGTCATAGAGATATACAGCATCGAAACAGCCCCTTCAGCCCAACTCATCTACGCTGACCAGATATCTTATATAAATCTTGTGCCATTTGCCAGCATCTGGCCGATATCCCTCTAAGCCCTTACTCTTCACTTACCAATCTGGATGCCTTTCAAATGTTGTAATTGTGTCAGGCTCCAACACTTCCTCCATCAGCTCATTCCATACACACACCTCCCTCTGAAAGAAAAAGGTGCCCCATTCAATCCCTTTTAAATCTTACCCTCTCACCTTAAACCTATGCCCTCCAGTTTTGAATTCCCCCACCCTGGGGAAATGATCTTGTCTGCTTACCCTATGCTTGCCCCTCATGATTTTATAAACCTCAATAAGGTCATTCCTCAGCCTCCACTCCAGGAAAAATAGCCCCTAGACTAGGGTGGCACGGTGGCGCACAGCGCCAGGGACCCAGGTTCAATTCCACCCTTGGGCAACTGTCTGTGTGGAGATTGCACATTCTCCCCATGTCTGTGTGAATTTCCTCTGGGTACTCCAGTTTCCTCCCACAGTCCAAAGATGTGCAGGTTAGGTGGATTGGCCAGGCTAAATTGCCCGTAATGTTCAGGGGTCTGTAGATTAGGTGGGTTATAGGGCGATGGGTCTGGATGGGATGCTCCAAGGGTCAGTGTGGACTTGTTGGGCTGAAAGATCTGTTTCCACACTAGGGATTCTATGAGCCTCTCCCTATAGCTCATACTCTGCAACGCTGGCAACACCCTTGTAAATCTTTTCTGAATCCTTTCAAATTTGACAACATCAACAAGTTTTAGTTCTTCAAAGAAAGAGAATGAGGATTGCATTTTCAGATGGCTGTCAATCTGATATTCTTCTGCAAACAGCCAGATATCACTGAAAACAAGTCGAAGTCTATGGGATCTTTGCCAAATGTGGTTTGCTCAGGAAGCATTGGATTGTGGATTCTTTCAGATATACTTCAGGAGGTCAATCAGGGTTCAGGCTGGACCAGGTCTCCAGGTACCACACTGACCCCACATCAAGAAGGTTTCCAGAAACAGAAGAGCTGGGCTAGTAAGTACTGTTCCCCTCTCCCCTAGTGCCACTGCAAGTTTCAAGCAACCTCCAAAGCAAAAAGCTGCTACCTGACAGTCATAAGCCTAGACAGGAGCTCTACTAAACAATTAGTTAGCAAAAGACATGTGAAGTCAAGAAATGTCTTTTCTAAGAAAAGGAATTCCTTCATTTCGAGTGCCGCACAGCTCTTCAAACTCAAGTCCACAAAAATATGAAATATAAAGCCATTGTTAAACTACCACGCGGTGTTAAAATTTAAAAACCTACTCCTAGGAGTTATAGATAACAAGGTGTAGAGCTGGATGAACACAGCAGGCCAGGCAGCATCAGGGAGCAGGAAAGCTGATGTTTCGGGTCTGGACCCTTCTTCTAAAAAACCTTGGAGTTATACCTTGTTACTGGAGAAAGGAATGTCAGGCAATATGTCCTGGATTCTTCTAACTCGAAGTTTGAAATATATTGACCTCTTAGAGATTTTAAAAGCATTTAAAATTTCTCATGTTCACAGACAAAATTAATAGTTGATGTATAGGGATGGCCAGGCGAGCAGTTCAATGCTTCACCACATGCTAGAACTTAGTATACAAGGAAAGGAGTCACATCTCTCCAGGAACTGGGGATGAATCTCTGAGATATTTTCATGAGCAACCCAGGAAAAAATGTGATGTGAATTGTAATAATAGTGTACTTGTGCTTTGCTGAAAAACTGTAGTTTACTGACAATAATTGGCAATACGGGTAAGTGGAAAAACTGTTCTTGACAGAGTGAAGGATTGTTTCAGTTAGATGAAACAGACTGTCTTCATTCAGAGATAGCAAGAAGTGCGGATGGTGGTGTTAGGCATAACAAAGTGTAGAGCTGGAGGAACACAGCAGGCCAGGGAGCATCAGAAGAGCGGGAAAGTTGACATTTTGGGTTGGGACTTCTGAAGAAAGGTCTAGGTCCAAAACATCAGCCTTCCTGCTCCTCTGATCCTGCTTGGCCTGCTGTGTTCATCCAGCTCTACACCTTGTATATCTCAGATTCTCCAGCATCTGCAGTTCCTACTATTCCTGACCCTAAATGTCAGCTTTCCCACTCCTCTGACGCTGTCTGGCCTGCTGTGTTCCTCCAGCTCCACAGACTGTCTTCATTTTCCATTTCACATCGTGAGCCCTGTGATAATTGGAGTATGAACTTCCAGACATGAGTGCAAGGCAGCAGCTCCCTTAGAAGTGGGATATCATAGGATGAAAGCTCCAAGCAGAGTTGGTGATCTAAAAGTCAGCCAATCAAGCAAGCAACATGAAGAACTATCACCTTTTCCCTCAAAATAATTTTACTTTTTCCTTAAATTGTCATTTCATTTCATGTAAGATATAAATATAAACAAAAATAATGAACAATAAAACAAGGAAGGTGTCATTATTGGAATGAGGGCTAGATGGCTCTTGTTGACTGAAACCCTTGATTGGGGCTGTTAACCTGGGCCAATCAAGGAGCCTTGGCTGACAGATGTTACCAGAGAGTCTTCTCATTCTAGGAACTAGCTCTGAGCTGGCTGGTTAGAGACGATGTACTGTGCACATGACTTGGTGTATGGGATACCAGCTTCTGTACAGTTATTTCAGAAACAAAACTCAAAGGACCAGAAATTGATTTACCCTTTTTTTCATCTATGGGTGAGTAAAAAATGCCTGTGCACATTTAGACTGAGGTGGATGTAAGCTGCTGCTGTTTGCCCCTGAAAGCTACTGGTGAACTCTGTATACAACAGGAATGTTGTTAGTGCACCATGTGGTGCTGTTGGTTCGCGATAATTAAAGGCAGGCTGTAGTTTCAATTGAAGGCACACAAAAATGTTGCTGCAATGCAAGTTATTACGAGGGGAACATTGGGGCAGGCTGAGGAATCTGTAGGGATGGAGACGTCACTGGTGCAGGGGGATGGGTGAAAAAATATGCATCTGCAATAAGGCCAGCTATCCCTCAAGGAGCACCCTCCGAGGGGAATGGGAGCAAATGGCCAGGAGGGTCAATTTCCTGAGTCTGGACTCAGGGACCTTGCAGCAGAATCACAAGGAATCCAGTTGCCTTGTGAACAATGCTCCAGCAAAGCTGTACAAGTACTTGTTTTGGGATAATAATGCTGTGGCTAGATGTGCAACATAACAATGAACTAAGCACACACTTAAACAAATGGACTGCACACAGTTTAAAATGGATTATTATTTGTGTGAATGCTCAAAACCATAGAATGCATCATCACATGAGGTACTCTACCCAAGTCTGCCTTGCTGCACAATGCACTCCATATCCATCATTCATCAATAATAGACTCTGGCACTCAGGCCTATCTTGCAGATATTTCACCTTGGCCTTAAATAGCAGAATTTGGAAGGGTATCCAGGATGCCTTTTGAGCTCTCTGTAACATGGTTCCGGCAGCAAAGGACTCAGAGCAATTGACATTACTGCTGACATGTGACTATACAGACATCTTTCATTCTGGTCCACTCAGCCTACCTTCACCCTCTGCTTTCAGACTCCACATGAGCTCCTGCATTGAGAGCCTCAGCAGGAAGAAAAAGCATGAAAGCAAACAATGCAATTTGTTCTGAAAATTGCAACCCTAAACTAATAAGCTCTTTACTTATCTCAAAGCCAGCATGTAATTGAGCTCAGGTTGTGATATGTCGCTGGACACTGGTTGTGTTGCACCTAGGCCAGATGGGTCAGGATGGCTTGATTTCCAGGAGTGCAAGGTTGAGGACATGTTTTACTGCAGAGAGATTAGGTGAGGACTTTAACAGGAGAGTGCTGATGCACTTACAGACCAAGATGCTCAGTGCTTTGACTGTTCTGTCACACTGCCTGCTGTCATGTGAAGGAACTTGGAGAGAAGAAAGGGGAAGCTCCATTTTCCATCCTGTTCCATCCTCCTGTCAGACCCAAAGCTACAGCAGCTGCATTCCCTGCAACTGTTGCAGTGTTGATGGCGCCAGTACACGCACACACGCATACACACACACACACACGCACGCACGCATGCACACACACACACACACACGCACGCATGCACACACACACACCCACACACATGCACACACACACACACACCCACACACACACACACACACACGCACACACACACACCCACACACACACGCACGCATGCACATACACGCACGCATGCACACACACACACACACATGCACGCATGCACACCCACACACATGCACGCATGCACACCCACACACACGCACACACACACACCCACACACACACGCACGCATGCACATACACGCACGCATGCACACACACACACCCACACACACACACACACACACACACATGCACGCATGCACACCCACACACATGCACACACACACACACACACACACACATGCACACACACACATACGCACACACACGCACACACACACACCCACACACATGCACGCACGCACACGCACACACGCACATGCGCATGCACACCCACACACACACACACACGCAAGCACGCATGCACACACATACACACACACACACGCGCATGCATGCACACACACACACGCATGCACGCACACACACGCATGCACACACACACACACGCACACACACACACGCACGCACACAAACTCAGTAAAGACACAGTAACTTCAGGGAAGATGACAGCCTAATGTTTTTTAGCTGCACAGAGACCAATATGTTCTCAGATCCCAGGTTCACATCCTGCCATGGCAAATGGTGCAATTTGAATTCAATAAAAATCTTGGATTAAGAATCTCATGATTACTGTGAATCCATTTTTGATTGTCAAAAGAACCCATCTGGTTCACTAATGTCCTTTAGGGAAGGAAACTCCCATCCTTACCTGGTTTTGCCTACATTTGACTCCAGACCAACGGTAATGTGGGTAATTCTTAACTGCCCTGTGGGCTATTAGGGATGGGCAATAAATTCTGGCCTAGCCAGCAACACCCTCAGCCTGTGAATGAATTAAAAAAAAACTCGTTGGCAAATCCAGGATCTCACCGCAACTCCAAAGAAATCTCCAGGGTGTATCCTGAAGCTTTGCAGTTGAAAAAAAAATCCAAACGTTCAATTTAACCTCAAGGAAGGTGTGTGGCCCTTCAAATAACAGCATGAGAACCATTTTCTGCTTCATTGGTGTCTTGCACTGAGTAAATAACACAAATATTGCCTGGATAATCAATATTGAAAAATGGGATCCTGGCATCAGATCAACTGGTTGGACTGTGTCGCCTCAGGATAATGCTCAATCATAGCTTTCCAACATGAATTGGGAATGTTGTATGTGCCCTTAATCAGGAGGAAGCGCAGAATGCAGTCAACATCAGAATAGAAATCCCAAAAATGGTATAGCCTTTTTGCAGCGTGATGCTAGGAAATTTTCCATCGATATATTGAAATCCATAAATCTGTGAGTGTAGAAAGACAAGTTAACATTTTGGGTGGAATATTTAGTGAGACTTTACGGTAATTTAATTCAAATCTTATTAATAATTAGAGCTCAGTTTGCTTATTAAGTAATATCAACCAGTGAAGTTTTGCATAAAATGAAGCAATAAATAGCTGCTCATTCAGCTTGAGAGCTTTGATTCTCAACCACAAGGTCATTTGCTCAACACCCTGAGTCTCTGTCACTCAGCACTGTGCACAACAGTAGGTTGAGTCTTGTCAGATATTTGCCTGATGGGGCTGAACAGGCTTTGGTAGCTGGAGACTCAAAGCCTTCAACCTCAGTGAAGGAAAAAAGAAGAAGAGGAAAACGTAACGCATTCAGGTTTGCATCGTTTAAATCTTGCCTGTCATCACTGATTGTAAACAGCACCCTCAGCTCCGACTGCAGCCCAGACTGTTCCACTGCTAAGGGAAATGTCTGCTAATGAGGGGCTGGGAATGGAACCAAAAGATAGGATAAATTATTTTGCTGCACAGTGTTTAGTTCTTCAGCTCTAACTCTAAAATTAACTGTGTTTGGGGCACCTCTTTAAATGAAGTAGTGAAAATTTAAATTAAACAAAATATAAATATTCCTCTGCCTGTTTTCTTTACAATAATTCCACTTATAAGTGGCTACTGAAAAATGGTCAGTAACAAAGGTTCTACAAGTTTAGCAATACATTAAGTGAAATATGATTATAAATTATGCTCTGCAATACCATACTTAAAGTATTAGTGCAAAGCCATTTTATTCTTTTTAACTTGCGTTAAAATATGGGAAAAAGTGTTAGTACTCACAGGATAGGGAAAGGGTTTAAAAAAATACAAAAGTGATAAATTTGCATTTTTACATATATGTTTTGTAGTGTATCTCCTCAAAGCATTTCAGGAATTGACACAGATTCTTCAAGACAACAGAAGTCAGGATTATGAGCAGATCAGCAAATAAAAAGAAATGGAGCTTCTTTTTGCATTTGTAGCCTACAGATATAAGGGTGTTCAACTGTAGCAAATGAACGAATGTTTGGCTCATTGAAATAAACATTGTCCCACAGGAAAATTAGTTTTAAATGAGGTTTAAAATGCTTGCCAGCAATTTTGGGCGATTAAAAGATGATCATTCAGATAAATTCTGACTTCGCATTCAAGGATTCCTAAATTGAATCCGGCGCATATGTCCTGCTCATTAAACACAGACCATCCTGCTCCCTCCCCAACTGTTCCAACCCCAATTTCTTGCCCACACATGCACAATCTAGGATGGCCATGAAAACATGTACGAAGCACTTACAAATGATTAATTTTTAAAATGAAAATAACATTCAGATCGCAATGTAAGATTTTAGTGTTGAAGAGTTGTAAAATTTAGGCTTGCCATCATGGTTTTCACGGTGTGGTAAGTTTCCAATGTTATGCAGGTCATCTGAGTGAAATGCTGAAATAGAGTTGAGAAGCTTGGTAACACAGAGGGAGGAAGAATCAGTGTTAACATGTGCCGCTCTAGTCCACCACCTAGTGGTACCATATATATTGATCAATGCACCATCAAATCATGAGCATCAGAAGAGGTTAGAAAATGAAGGAAATTGCAAAAGAAAGTTGTCTATTTGCCAATAGGTATAAAGATTGTCTGAAGCAGAATGCTCTTGTGTTTGCTGACCTAAACTAGGCCCAACATAAATAACATTTCAATTTTAAATGCTCATCCATATGTTCAAATCCCATCATGACCTTGTTTCTCCTATTTCTGTAACCTCTTCCAGCCTTACAATGAACTAAGATCTCTCATTATCAAGTTTTGGTCTCTTTTTGTGTGTAATCCCTGAATTTAGATGCTCCTCCGTTTCAGCCAGCTGACTGCTGGGGTCTGGAATTCCGTGCCTCAGACCTCTTTGTCTCCTCACTCTCTACTCCTTTAAGATGTTCCCTCTCTCCAAGCTTTTTGATCATGCATTGGTTTGCCATAATATCTCCATACGTAAATTTATGTCAAATTCTGATTTTTAACACTCCTGTGAAATGTGATATAAATGTAAGTTTATGATTTTTCATTACGCAAAATTTGTCCTCATTTGAAGTATTTTACTTGCATGGCAGGCCAGAAAAAATGGTTCACATAAGTAAATCTTGCACCAACACAATTAGCACTCAACACTAAAATGAATGTGAAGCAAGAGTAGTGTAGAGGGGAATGAAAAGCACAATAATTTGTGAATTTATAGGAATGTATTAAGAAACTGGTTATTTCTGAAACAGACTATATTTTCCACCTTCAGTCATGTAGTACTACAGATACTGGACTACTTAATAGTCATAAAGTGTACTTTGCATATTAAAATTAAAATGTAGCTAAAGCCATTGTTTATTAAGAGGAACTGCTCATCGAAGAGCATTTCAGCTTTGCTTGTTGTTGACTGATTGAATATGTACATTGGCTTTTGCAAAACACACAGAAGAAATTCCCAATAATTGAGATTTATATTGGCTATGCACAACATGTTGACAATGACTTAACTCTGGAGACTTAGGGCCAAAATGATATCGTTTCAACCATGATTTTAATGAACGAAATAGTTTATAAGCAAAAAGATTTGATAGACGAATAACATACAATCAACTTCTGAGAACTGCTGAAGTACTATTCACTCATGGGTCATGGATTTCAATGGGTGAGCATTATTTGCTGGTCCCTAGTTGCCCTCGAGAAATTAGCGTTGAGCTGTCTTCTTGAGCTTCTGCAGTCCACATGCTGCAGGTAGATTCACAATGCTGTTAGTGAATGAATTCCAGGATTTTTAACCTAGTGACACTTAAGGAATGACAAACTAGTTACAAATCAGGATGGTCATTGGCTCAGAGGGGAATTTACGAGTACTGACATTCCCACGAATCTGCTTCCCTTATCTTTCTAGATGAATGTAATTGCAAGTTTGGAAGGTGCTATTTCAGAAGACTTGGTGAATTTCTGTAGTGGATCTTGTGGATGGGACACACTGTTGCTGAACATTGGTGGTGACGAGACTGAATGTTTGCTGATGTGGTGGCAATTGAGCAAACTGCTTTGTCCCGGATGATGTTGAGCTTCTTCAATGTAGTTGGGGCTGTAGTCATGTAGGCAAGTAGACAGTGTTCCTTTATCGCCTTGACTTGTACCTTTCAGATTGTTGACAGGCTTTGGAGAGCCAGGAGATGAGTTATTCACTGCAGAATTCCTAGCCTCTGACCTGCTGTTGTAGCCATTGTATTTGCATGACTAATCCTGTTCAGTTTCTGGTCGATGGTAACCCCCCAGGATGCTAATTGTGGGGGATTCAATGATGGTAATACCACTGAAAATCAAGAGGTGGTGGTTAGATTGTCTCTTTTTGGAGGTGGTCATTGCCTGGAAATTTTGTTACAGGAATGTTACTTGTTGTTTGTCAGCCCAAACCAGGGTAGTGTTCAGACCTTGCTGAATTTGAGCATGTATCTGTATTTGCATGTATGTGTGTATTTTCAGTATCTGAGGAATAGAAAATAGCTCTGAATGTTGTGCAGCCAATGGTGAACATCCCCACTTCAGAGCTCATGACAGAAGCAGATTATACTCATGAAACTCTTGGTAAGCTAAAAATTATGTCGAGGAAGAAATACGTGGCTTCTCAAAAACACTGTTTGTGAGAACAACCAGTATGTTCATTAGGTCAGGACGCACAGTATGCAGAGATACTTGGTCACAAAGCATTGAATATGGAATTCATATCCTGCATGAAGAAAGAATATCATTACCTCTGGAAAAGTACAGTAGTGAACTACAAAGTTGACATGTAGACGCATTAACATTTAAGCTGTAAGGAAAGGTTATGATCATTAGATTGTTTCCTTTGGAAAATAGATGACCTTGAAGGGCTCTAACTGAAGTTTAAGATTTTGCATGTGATTGATAATGTTCACTGTAGCAGAGATTTGAACTACAAGGGATGCATGTTTCTAAATAGTAAAGCATAAGCAAGAAAGAAGTGAAATGGAGTTTGGTGAAAGGATAAAGGAACTGTGAATCTGGTTACTAAAGAAGACGATAGAATGAAATGTTGCAATAGTCTCATTTGGCATTTCCAATGAGAAAGGATACAGCATAATGGAGAGAACTGGATAAACTGGACTGATCTATGAAAAGGAGAAATGCTTGTTGGATTTAGTGGTCTTTTCCTCTCACTGCAAAGTGAATCACATCACTAACAAGCGACATACAGGAAAATTGTATGTATTTGAAAACTATTTATCCTTTCTCGGGGGAGTTCTTTTCAAACTTTTTTTATGTTTGGCTCGGGTACAAGAATATATTTATTGCTTATTGTTGATTACTCTGAGTTCTACCTTTCAATTTCTCTCAATCCTTTGCTGGTCTTTCAATTTTATTGACACTATCTGATTCTATCACTGCCATCCTTTAGTTTCTTGTATGTTGAAGAGATCTACCTTTCTTTTTTTTATCCCTGTATCCGGTGTACCTATTACTTGAAACCAGAAGACAGTTTCAAAGCAGTGCCTCTGAGTCAATATTTTTTCCAAGCTCTTTGGGACAGATTTTTCATTTGCCTGAGGAGATGGGACCAGGTGAGGCCAAAATTTTGGATCCTTCAAGCAGCATGGCAGCTTTCTATCCAGCCTGTTCGTGATTTTGTATAACAAGCACAACATGGTTGGCAGTTCAGCAATTGGTCGTATAAATGCTCCACTGAGGAACTTCCGAAAGTGAAGGAAATGACTTTGACATGTTGTCCACAAACAGTTGCAAACATATCCCTGTGTAGGAGGTTCAATCGCATCAGGGAAGCAGTCATGGTGGTATTTCTAATTAATACTGCTGCGTAAAAGAGGACAGCCTCATTGAATGGCTTAGATAGTGACTGGTGGATAGTTCAGAGTTTGGATACAGGTGGCTTGGTGGGTAGTACATCAGTTGTGGAGAAAGTGATGCCCAGGAACTGGTAAGTTGTGGCAACTGAGTCCGAAGCAGCTGTGATGAGCGCTTCTGGACTGCCACCTGCCCGCGTGAAATTGAACTCACCAGAGGTGGAGGTGAGGAGCAATAAAGAGCAGCAGCAACGAAAACAGATGCTTTGGTCCTGAAGTACAGTAGAGATGATGAGCAGAGAGGGACAGATGGTGACACTCTTCATGTAGTGTGCCTGATTAACTAATGAGCCTTCCAAATTTGTTATCATGAGCTTCGCCAAAGCACACAAAGGGAGATGGTAGCAGAATTTGTGTGAACTGGTGAAGGACCACTTCAGTCTTGTCAGTTGCGTTGGCACACCCTGCCAGCAATCAAAGTGGTACTGAACATTTTTGCCCTTGGTTCTTTTCAAACGGTGGCAATGCAGCTCTCTGGCATCTCTCAGTCAGCAGCCCAACACGACAGACAGAGATGATGGACGGACTGCCTGAGAGCGCATTGCATTCATCATTGATGGAGACACCCAGGATTTGCCTGCATGGCTGGGCTCCCTCAGCCCAGGGAATTGCTGATGGTGCCCATGCTGCCACCAATGCACTGGCAGAGCAGCCCCTGGAATTGGATGCTATTCTCAGTGTTCACTTGGCATGTGACTACCAGCAGCATTTTCTCCAGGTCTGTACAAATGATCTGGTCATTTTGTTTTAAACATTCATTCATGAGATGTGAGTGCCACTGGCCAGGCCAGCATTTATTGCCCATCCCTAATTGAATTAAGTGTCGACCCAATTGCTGTAGGTGTGGAGTCACATGTAGGCCAGATCAAGCGAGGAAATCAAATTTCCTTCTCTAAAAAGGCATTAGTGAACCAGATGGATTTTTACTGACAATTGGCGATGCTTTCATGGTCATCATTAAACTCCCAATTCCAGATATTTATTGAATTCAAATTCCACCATCAGCCATGACAGGATTTGAACCCAGGTCTCCATAACATTGCCAGGGTTTCTGGATTAGTAGTCTAGCAATAATACTGCTAGGCCATCACCTCCCCACCTACCAGGCCTTCTTGATCCTTAGACAATTACAGGCTGATCTGGCCTCAGCTAAGACCTTGTGGATGGCTGCTCGGGTTAAGGCCCATCCATTGAAGAAGTGACGGCTATCACATGTACACAATCCTTCAGTGGAGTGACAGAGGCCTCACAGTCACTGGCATCTCAACATGAGAGACAGCATTTAGCAAAGCCTTGTATCCTTTCCTGATCTTGTTGCTGTCCTGCCACTAAACCATCATAAACTATAAACACGCCAGTCTGGGCCCAGTCATTAAACTTCCCATTACATTAAATCTTTTAAACTGATCACACCCTTAACAAAAGTCCCCCAAGTGAGATACAAAGTGGGACAGTAGGCAGGTCTGCTCTCAGCCACGCTGAAAGAGTGAGATGAAGACAGGTTTCTGACGTGGCTGAGATTCCTCTGCCAGTTGTATAGTCACAGCAGTTTCCATGCTACAACAGTTGCCACTAGCTGTGTTTGTGCAGGGGCAGCTGGAACCAAAGGTCCTTCCTGCTGATGCTGCCTCAGTCAGAGATCTCAATGAGGCAGCAGGTGATAAGTGTTTACCAGTCAACCTCATCGCTGTCAGTCACAGCTTTTACCTGGTGCACAACAATATCCAAAGGAACTACAGCTGAGCACCTACAGCAGTCACTCTTGATATCATTGTGGCCAATGCTACTGACACAGAAGCAGTTGAGCCAAAAACATGAAGAAGTTTGATTAATATAGTTTTTAGGGCTAAAGAGGTCAAAGGTATCTGGACAAAGCAGGAGCGGGGTTGGATGTTGAATATTTAATGACAGAGCACGCTTCAAGACTGTATGGCCTAATCATGTTCCTATTTTCCATTTTGTTTTTAAATGTTTCAATGACTGGTCAGTGGAACAGAGTGTATGGCTTTTGTTTTGTGTATGTTGCTGCACTCCTCCTGAATGTATGCTGACAGCTACTACTTAAAGAGTGAGCTCACATGCCCAAACCCCTGTATTCTCAGCCCATGGCCCTGGACTGCCTTGATATTTCATCGCACAGTCTGTCACTGTTGCTCTATGAAGCTTCACTTTGTACCTAGCACCAGAGAGGTTAGACACCTTTCACAGGCTACACGGTTGTGTCTGACCTGCATTTTCTAAAAGGTGGACTGCCTGCACCTGCCTTGACTTCTATCACTTCCCATGGCTGTTTATTTCACAAGACCCCCACCTCCATAGTAGCTTCACCTGATTGGCTGGTTTTCTTCTGCTACTTGCTCCTCCCTTCAGCCACCACTTCCAGACACCTCCAAGGGAGCTGCTTGAAAATTGTGACCGTCTGACCTGCTACCGGCCTGCTGTCTTCCTATCTCTCTCTTACGTCCTTCAGGAACTCTACTCCCACAATAATGGCTGCTGTTCACTCTTTACATTGAAACAACCACATCCAGCTTCCATCTCTTTAACTGGTCAGTGATTGCACCATCTGCTGACGAATTCGCCACCTCATTAAAAGTTACGTTGGTAGTCGTTTGCGAACAGGGAGTGGGGGTCAGGACCAGGAAATCATTCGGACACCTGGGTCCCGACCCCAGGAGAAAGATTCAGCTCCTTATTCTCTCTCTCTTTCTTTCTATGTTTTCTGCCACAATCTTCAGGTTTTTCTTTAAAATTAAAACTTAACATCACTAAATCCCTACTTGAACAACCTCATCAATTTTACTCTTTTCAACCTTGGCATTAATTGAGTTCTAGCCTTTCAAATTGTTTTAAGATAAATTCTACTTCTGTGAGCTACAAATTATATGCTCTGTTTATACCATTTGTATCACAGAGATAAAGTTAGAATGACTTATTCTGTGATTTGATTCAGAATAAACAATACTTTGGTCACCACATCCTCTAAAGAATGTAGAGGCACTGGTAAAGGTACAAATAAAAAGTCTACTCGTAACTGAGTTCTTATATCTATCGGGAAAGACTGAATATTTGGGGTCCTTTTATTTAGGACAGACAAAGATGAGAGTGACCTAATGGGTTCTTTAAAAGATGATTGTACTTGTAAGAGAATCCAAAACAAAGGTAAAAGACATTAGACAGAAATTAACAAATTCCAAAGTGAGGTATAAAGCATTACTGCATTTCAGGGCAAGTTCGATGTATGACATGAGAAATGAAAGAATGGAAAAATGTACTAATTCAGTTAGGAAAAATAACATGGAAGAAGGCTCACATGTAAGGGAAAGATCATGATAGTTCATTTGGGCTAGATAGCCTGTTTCTATGCTCTGAGCTCTAATATATATCTAGTTGTAACTAGGATTTCTAGTAGTTTACACTGCTAGTAAAAATTAAGATAAATTATCACTCAGCTTGTTTCCAGTTACTAGTACATCATTTAGAGTACAAATGTGAATAAATAATTTTGGGTTACAAAAGGAATGCCGCTATGTCTGATTCCTTACCAAATTGCCAATTTAAACATAAATTTATAATAATGGTTCTAAAGTGTCATGGATGGAAATTTGCAATAAAATAGTGGCAATGATTCAAACATGCTACTTTTGGACCATTAGCTGATGCAATTGCAAGCATTAGGGATAGTCAATGACTGATACCAGTCCCTATGCTTGGTTAAGTTATGCAAATGAAAGACCATTGAATAACAAAATTGTATTCAATGATCTGTATCCCCAAATGAATTGAATAGAAATAGATGGAAATACAGATTGATTGCAATGCCATGTTACACCCTCAGGCTTAGAAGGTGCCAGGAGCAAAGTTTCGGCAACATCTTGACTCTTGATGCAATGACTAATGCATTTACAATTATGTTTTATTTTGTTTTATTGTTACGAAAGGGGAATTTCTACCTATTGCTGTCTTGCTGTGAGTTTGGCATGCACTAATGTTGCTTATTAGAATTTGAGATATCATGATGGTGATGTGGATTTAAGAATAATATGTTGGTATCTACTTTGAAGGGCAACAGTATCACCTCCAAGGCATTTTCATGCAACAATAAACTGGTGTTCGGCAGGACAGTGGAGAATAATGTGCTCAGCTAGATCACACTAAAATAATCTAGATAGCTGAATGGCAGTTTAATGCCCAGTGACATTACAATTCTCAAAATTGAAGTATCATTAAATAACCTTACCCATGATGCATATTTCTTAATTTGTTTGAAGCTTGCAAGGAAAAAATAAGAATTAATTGCTTCGGTGATAGATTGTTCTTGAGAGTTTGGGGGGAAAGAAAACAACTTTTCATAGAAGTCAGGTACTACTGAGACAAAGAGCAGAACGTTTGAACGCATATGCTTATACTTGATGAGCTTGGAACTACACATATTGATTAGCCAGCATGTTGCCTGGTAAATTTATAGGTGTTACTCTGAGAATATCTTTACCCCTTTAAAAATATGTCTTGCGGAGACCATCCACCTGTTTTATCAAAAGAAGGTTACAGAAGAAACCGTCTTGTCGCTGTTGGAAGTTAGAACAGTCTTCAGTTGAATAAGTCTTAACCATATATGTAAGCATTGTTTTCAAACTCAAGTATTAAATCTAAGTGACAAGCACTTAGATTTGTTTATGAAAAAAATATAGAGACTGAATTCATATTTTGGAAAAATGAATCTGATGACATTGAATTTGCTGGAGCATGGCACCTTGTGGAGTGAGTTGAATGTTTTTGCTGAACTTTCAGTTTGAATTTGTGTTGTAAGTTGCTGGACGTGCAAGTTGAAAACACCACAATGAGGCCAATGGAGCATTTAAACTTTAATAAATAAAAGGATCATCAATTTATTTCCATCAATGAAGAAATCTAAGAACAGTCAAGAAGCAGAAATGGCTCGGAAAGAAATAAGCTGAATTCGATTTAGATACAAGAAGTGAAATATGAGCTGAGAAAAAAGATTCGATTCAGAGAATAAACCGTCAGAAAGGAAAAGAAATTAAATTCAAAGCATAAAATTTGAAATTTCAAGTCTTAGAATAATTACAGGAATGAGACTCCATAGTTTCAGCCTGTGAAACCATGGAGTGTCAGTTGGATAATCAAAACATCATGAGGAGACTCCACAAGTATCCCCATCAATGATGAGTGAGCCCCACATATTAGTGTGGAAGGTAAGGCTGAGATATTTGCACCATCTTCAGCCAGTAGTGCTGTGTGGATGATCTATTGCAGCCTCATCCTGAGGTCCATAAAACTAAAGATATCAGTCTTTAACAAATTCAGTTCACTCCACGTGATATCAATAATGGCCGAAGACATGGGCGCTGGCAACATTCTGGCAATAGGTTTGAAGACTTGTGCACCAGAATTAGCTGCTGTCCTAGCCGAGTTCCAGTTTAGTTGTAATACTAGCAACAACTCACCAATGTAGAAAATTACACAAAAAAGCAGGTCAACCTGACCAAGAACCACTCTTTTTCTGTCTATTGTCAATCAGCAGTAACGGTCATTGGCAGTGTGACCAGGTTTGGGCTCTGCCAGGCCACATAGCCCCTGACTTTGTTACTGCTTTGGTCCAAACATGAAACCTCATAAACATTAATGTTTGGGTGCAGTGATGCTTTCATCTGTTTTTATGAAAAGTGACTGGACCCAAATGTTGACTCTGCTTTCTCTCCACAGCGGCCGCTCAACCTGCTGAGTTTCTCCAGCAATTTCTGTTTTTAGTTCATATTTCCAACATCTGCAGCTCTTCATTTTATTTATATTATTAACCTTTAAAAAAATACTTGGATGAGCAATTGAAATGGCATAACATTCAAGGCTATGGACCTAGTGTGGGGAAAATAGAACTAGTGTCGGTAGTCATGTATTTTGATGGTACAGACTTGATGGGCCAAAGGGCTGCTTTGATACTATATGAACCTGTGAATGTAGACAAAGGAACTAAAGTCCAGACGTGAAGAGTGACTGCCTTTGATACCAAAGTAGGATTTTACCAATTATGGCAAAATGGAACCCTAGCAAAACTGCAGTCAGAGTGAGGGGGAAAATTTCTATTGATTGAAATCATACCTACAGCAAAGGGTAATTGCTGTGGTTGTTGGATGAAAACTTTACAGTCCAAGGAGTGCTGGGAGTTTCTCGGGGTGGGCCCTAAGGCTCAGTCATTTTCAGCTACTTCATCATTGACCTTCGCTCCATCATAACATCAGAAGTGGGGATGTTAACTGATGATTGCATACGTTCAACACCATTTACCACTCCTCAGATACTGAAGGAGTTCATGAGCATACGTAGGAAGACAATATCCAGGCTTGGGCTGAAAGGTAGCCCGCGCAAGTGCAACAAATGACAATCTCCAACAAGAGAGAATCTGACCACTGTCCATCAATGTTGAATAGCTTGCTATCATTGGAACCACCACGAGCAGTATTCTGGTGGTTATCATTGACCAAAAACTGAACTGGACTGGCCATAAAAATAATGTGGCTGCAAGAGTAGGTCAGAGGCTATGAATACCATGGCAAGTAACTCACCTCTTCTCTCACAAGCCTGTCCACCATCTACAAGACACTAATCAGGAGTGTGCTGCATATGGACATGGATTCCTTCAGTAACTGAGGAGTAATGTATGGTGCCAAACATTAAACAGCAGTCGACATCCTCACCTCTTATCTTATGATGGAGGGAAATTGAATGGTGAAGCAGTTGAAGATGGTTGGGCCAAAGATGCTCCCTTGAGGAACTCCAGCACTGATAACCTTGGACTGTAATGTTTGTCCTCTAACTCCACTTGCCTGGATGAGTGCAGCTCAAATTTCACTCAAGAAACTGGACACTATGCAAGATAAAGTATTCTGCTTCATTTTCACCCCGTCTGCCATCTTCATCAGTCACTTTGTTTATCATTGGCACTGAGAGGCAGTAGTGTGTACCATTTACAAGATGCATGCAGTGACTTACCAAGCCTCCTTCAACAGTACCTTTAAACAGGCAAATTCTACCACCTACAAAGACAACAGCAGACTCAAGGGTGCACCATCCTCCTGCACGGTCAGCTCCAAGTCACACACTTTCCTGACAAAGGACTACATTGTCATTCCTTTCTTATCACTAGGTCAAAATCCTGGAACCCCCTCCCTAACAGCACTGTAGCTGCACCAATACTCCAAAGAAAAACAGTTCAGGAAGGCAGTTCATCACCACCTTGTCCACTGCAATTAAAGTGTTGGCAAGAAGTGTCATCCTAACTGACAACACTAATGTTCCATGAATGTATTTTTTTAAAAAGTAGCTTTGCTTCTGGATGGTTGAGTTTCATCGAGGAACCTAAGTCTTATCTTTAAAAGTGTACTTTTGGTGTTAACTTTTTGTGACAACTTAATTCCTGTATAAAGTGTGCATGTGACAATTCCTTGAAACTCTTGAGGTTGATGACTAGATTCCATTTTTGTGAAAGCTGTGCAAAGCACACAACGATTTTCAGAAATTTGCATCTCACGACATATCTCATCAAACTGCTTGGCTTTTTACACATTTACAGCAACGGTGAATGCACCTCCATTTTGGCAGAAATGTCTGGATCATTTTGTTCAAATAAGATTATGTAACGTAGTTGACGTTATATTCATGCAGTCTGTTAATGTGATTAAGTCTTTTTTTAAGTTCTTACTGTTTAAAATCTAGGGGTTGGATCACCTTGGTGGCAGGAAAACTGGAGGTTAAGCATGACAATTTAAATTATTGAAATGCTGATTTTTAGGCCTAGCACATCTACATTGATGTAGATTTCAATTGGAGACAACTGAATTGGACTCTCAGGGGAGGGAGAATGATACATAAAACTCTCAAATTTTCAATCAAAGCCAATTATGTTAACCTCAGAGGCAGATGTCAAATGTGCACCCATGCACACTTTTAATTAGAAATAAAATAATTAAGTTAAGTAGGACACGTGAAGGTCAACTTGCTGATCATTTTTTGTATAATATTTAATCCAGTGATAATATTTCACCCTCACTGAGGGAAACAAGGAATCAAAATTAACAGCAATGTTTATATGCAGTGTGCTGGGAGGTAACTATTATTTTTTTATAAACCAGCCATATTTTGTTATCGTGGGACATTTTCAGCTTTGCATCAATGAAGACATTCTGGAATAGTACTTTGCAAATTGAATTTTAGCAGTAGGGATCAGATTGCCATGCCTCTAGCTTCTTCAAGCTGCAACACAACATTTGATACAAAACATTATTTCAGAAGATTACTGGGTACTTGATGAACTTCTAAAACTCAATCTTAATTCCTTTGTTGTTTGCAGAATGCTGGCTTAAGTCCCAATGTCAGTGTTGCTCTGTCATTTGTTCATTCAAGCCGAGAACAAAAGCAGAATTTAACCATTTTGTTTTAGACATATTGCTTAAAGTTTTCCAGATTCTAAACAAGCTTTTTATTTAATCTTTTACTTAGGAATGTCATGCATTTACTCTTGCTTTGTCTCTGCTGAGTATATGACAGAACCTTCATTTAGAGCTGAGCATAATTTCTCATTCTTTGTATTGAGCATAAATTTTTTGGTACGATTTTGGGCTCAAAAATTCCAATAAGACTTTCCCAAGAGCTTTGATAGAATACAATTTTTAAAAAATTATTTTAAAAAGCCACAGTGACATGTAATGACTTGATACCTCAATAACTGTGCGCTGACAGGAAGTTGTCTGTTTGAACTTTAGCTGCTATTTACAGGTTAGTTCACTACCAAACCTAGTTTAACATGCAAACTTATCACTCAGCTTTTTGAGGGGGCTGTTGGGGGAAAATATAGTAATGAACCATCCTGTTTTTCCTCTTTGGTACTTGACGGTTGAATTCAGTGGTAACTGAAGATATGCCTATCACCCAGATCAGTGCACGTATTTTATTAAGTATGAGTTAGATATGTTTCTGCATTTGGACAGCATTTTCTGAACAATTCCAATAATGCTAAGAATTACACTAAAGAGCAATTTGATATTTTCAGTCAGGTCTGCAATGCGGCTCACTTAAGCTTGCTGGATACCACATATATTCACACATAAGGACCAGTCCTTTTCAAAAAAAAGTTCAATCATATTTGGCATTATTCCTCTTCTGAATAAATAATAAGTATAGGGCAATTGTTCCTTGGAACATTCGCCATGACAATCCCTAGACCAATCTGCACCCTTTACAGAATAAATTGTTGCTCCCTTTGACATTTAGTATTGTTTTATCTGTCTAGAGTAGGCTCGGTGAAAAGCTTAAAAAGTGTATCTAGTTGAAAAGCTTCAACAGTGCATCTGTTTTTAGTTCTGATTACGTTCTGTGCTACCCAATGATTATAATTAGCAAGTGTTCCAAAAAGGGAGAGAGGATATGAATTGAAGTTGGCATTCATCCCCTGGAACTTTTTCCATCATTCAAGTAAATCATGACTAATTTGTATCATCAATCCATTTAAATGCCTTGGTCCTGCAGCCCTTATTAACTTAATCGTCTTTCTGAACAAAAATCTATCAATCTTAGTTTTCAAATTTTCATTTGACTGAACTACATCTTCTTTTTGGGAGACAGTTCCAGATTTCCAACATCCTATTTGTGCTTCTTATCATTGACCTTGAACAGTCTGGCTCTGTGATTTAAGGTTAGACCCCTCCTTTCAGACTTGCCCTCCAAAGGAAATAGTTTCTCTCATTGTATCCAATAAATACCTCAATTAAGTCAGCCCTAATTTCCTGCGCTGAAGGAAATAGATTGGCTGGTCTCTGTAAAGAAAGTTAAAACCTATACTGCCTCATGCTAGGAAAAACTCATTGCATTTTTAAGGAAAGGTTGAATCATTAAATACTTTTAGGGCTGAAACCAAGACTACATGAGTCATTAATAGTCTTAGATATTTTATACCAACCTCTGACTTTCACTCTATTTGTCAGCCTTTGAAAATTGAACTGATCTTTGCACTGACCAGCTAAACCTGCAGTACCTTATTCCCACTATAATTTCAACTGTGTCTGTCTTACAACGCAACTGTGGGCCCATTAGAGGCAGGGAAACAATAAAAATTATAAGGGGAAAGAAAAGAATGGCAGAGATGTCAAACAAATGCTTTGTACCAATCTTCACAGGAGAAGACAGATGAATATCCTGAAATATTGGAGCATCAGGGGCTTAACAAGAATAATAAATTTTAAAGAAACCAGCAGAAGGAAAGAAATAGTTTTGGAGAAATTAATGAGTTCTAAACAACTGGTGTCCTCATATCTTCGAAATAGAAAGCTACAAATATAGTAGATTTGTTGGTTTTGATTTTTCAGAATTGGTTATATGGTCCCAAAAATTGGCAAGGTGGAAACATAACAAAACTATTTATAAAAAGAGATAGAGAGACAACAGGGAACTTTAAGCCAACTATCCCAATATAAATAGGAGGCAAAATGCTCAAATCTATTATTAGGGCCAAGTAACAGTGAATTTAGAAAACCACAATATGATTAAACAGTGTCAACATGCGTTTATTAAAACAAAACTTTTAAAATTTACTCCCTTTAATTTTGATGCACAGTGGCAGCATTATGAATCATCTAAAGGATACACTTCTGCAACTCACCAAGGCTACTTTGATGGTACCTTCCAAATGCACAACCTGCCAAAAATACAAACTCTATCACTCAGAAGGAAAAGGGGCAGATGCAATGAAAATGGGAGCACCAAATCAGCAGGTTTACCTCCAAGTCACAAACCACAATGACTTGCAACCACGTCACTGTTTCCTGGCTGTTGTTGAGTAAAAATCCTGGAACTCCCTTCCCAAAAGCATGGTGGGAGACCGTACAACCTACATGGACAGCAATAATTTAAAACCACCTTCTCAAGGGCAGTCAGAGATAGTTAATAAATGTTGGCCTAGCCACTGATGACCATTTGCCTGAGAACAAATCAGTTAAAGCGAATTGTATTTGACAAATCAGTTTGAGGTTTTTGAGGATGGAACTAATAAGCTGTTCCTGAAAGCATAGTTATGCCTCATGAATGGTTAGCTGCACTCCTCCATTGCAGAGGTATGCCCAAGGGGCTAATATTACATTACTTTGCTCATTAACAAATGTAGTATCTAGCACATGCGATTGCACCACACCGCACGCCTGACTGACAATCCTAAAGTGGTTGGCTAAAGAGAAATTTGCAATTAATTATGCTGATAACCAATGCTCATACGAAATGGGGACAGGAGCAGGACATTTGGTCCCTTGTGCCTGCAAATTATGCTCTGAGTTCTGTCCCAGAACCCAATCCTCTTTTGGACCCGTTCCTTGATTTTCCCACCGGTGAAACCATCTCCCGAAAATGTATCCTGTCAAGCTCCCTCAAAATCTTGCCTTTGTCAGTTGATCCCCCTTCTTCCATTAAACCCTAAACAATAAGGGCTGAATGTGTCTAGCTGTTCTCAATAAATCAAATTCTTAGTCCCATGAGTCAACCTAGTGAATCTTTTGTACTGCCTCCAGTACAGTATATCCTTTTATTTCTAAATACTTGGACTAGAACTGTATACAGTAGTTACTGTTTTTAATGTCTCTCGTATCATATTGTACTTGAAGTCTTTCCGCTTTATGTTTTGGCATTTCTCATGTATGTTGGGTTACTGCAATGATGGGTTGATCATCTTCATATCAACCATCATGTTTCGGATTTGCTGGGTAATTTTCTAGCCAATGCGCTTCCCACTGAGTGGGTCACTCAGCTACCATCTTCTTGAAGTAAAAAGCAGGCTAAAAAGCAAAAGACTAAAGCAACTGGCAGATTTTATTTACGAATAAGTCCATCTACTGAGCAATACTGATCCAAAATGACAACAGCACCATTTTGCATTTACTTAAATAGCCCTTCCATCTCAATAAGGGATAAGATTGCAAAGAGGTAAGAAGTGGTGGCCAGCAGTGGCTAATAAAGGGCCAGGAAGAGCATCCTGCTGTGGTTTCTGTAAGGATGACCTATAATTGCTGAAAAAAAAAGAGAAACACGTTGCCGAAGCTTTTCATCTTGTACTCATCAGGACAAATGCTAGAATGCTAAATTTCAAACGATCACAACAATTTATGCTACAGGAGAAAAGGGTGCTGATTGGTTGGCAAGTCGACTCTGATTGAACAAGGCCTTGCCATGGAGAAAGCAACGGGGTATTTTCCACTAACAGGATGTTGTCGCCAGTCCAAAAAGACATTCTACCTGCCATACAATTGAGCGACGTCGTGCATGAATTTCAGGGCCGGTGAATGCCAGGTATGTAGGCCTCGCCTCCCAATGATTGGCAGATGAAATCAAACCATATAGTCCTTCAGATGTTTGTAATAGGCCGAGTACAGACTATGTTCAACTAACGAAACCAAAAACAAAGCATTGAACGTTAAATTTGATTCTGTGATTGGGCAGCACGTCATTAACAACTCTGAGCGCATCAGTAGTGACACCAACAGCCAGTTTTAAGATAATCAGTTGAGTTTGTAATGTGACTTGATAGGTGTGACAAGCATTCATAAAGAGAAAACTGTTCTCTGAATACAAAAGGAATATATCCAAGGTTGGACTTCTATTGAATTAGTTGGCAGCTTGAGGATCATTAATTCTCCATGATGACATATTGGCCAATCATAGTTGACTTGCCAAATAATTAACACTCTTTTCTCCTAGAGTATAATTTTCGTGATTGTTAGAAATTTTATAATCTTACATTTGTCCTGCTGAGAGAAAGAGTAAGTTTCAGCAACGTTTTTCTCTTTTCATCAATATTCAATGTTGTGCCACTGAGTAAGACTGTAGAGCCAATCTTAGACTGTGTTCTCTGGCTTGTAAAGAATTTAAGTTTCCTGCTGCTTAATGCGAGAAAAATGGGTGCCATACGATCAGGTTTTTGACCCATTTTATCTTTCATATTTGGTTTATTTCTGACAGCTTGCCATCTGGTCAGATGGACTGTTTTCATAAGAGCTTAATTTCTAATTCAACTCCTGATCTATGTAGAAAGAAAAACAGCATTTTCAGACAAACCAAGAAATGACTTGCCCAGTTTTCTGACAAATATTAGTGACCGCTAAGGTGGCTTCCTGCAAAGAAAATTAAACAATATTCAATGCATAAATTTCATTGAGGCTAGTAGATTAGTGCAAATGTCCCAAACAAATAGTATATAGATTTTGTCACAAAGAGCATAGGATATTGGAACAGAACTAGAGCATTTGGCCCATCTAGTCTGATCTGTCATTCGATCATGGCTGATATGTTTCTCCACCCCATTCTCTTGCCTTCTACCTGCGACCTTCTACCTTGAGGAAAGGGGACACTAATATTCAGAAATTTAAAATAACAACAAAAACAATATAGGATAGCACCTGCAGAGAGGGAGACAGAATGATCCTGCTAATTGAATGGGCCCAGCCAAAGGGATGAGGAATGGGGAATGAGATCAAAATTACAGTGCTAGTCGGTCTTCAGGCCTACTGCTGCTATGACTGGTGCTAGCTGCTTTGACAGAGCCAGGACCTGGTAGGTTGGACAAACTAACTTTACATTGCAGGTCCTTGATTGGCTTAAATTCAGATGGGCACGCTGAGGCCTACCAGGGCTCAGTTCTCCAGGCAGGCCTCAAGGCCACACAGACCTGACTGAATGGGGATACAATCACATGCTTCCCATGGAGGTCTCCATTCCCTCCCAAATAGTGGTCCGGCTTTAAGGCCCAATTTTTAGTCTGAATGTGAAAAATCTTGGCGGTAGTCTCCATGTTGGAATCCTCTGTTATACGTTCCCACCATCAGAGTTTGCAATTCCTCTGAAGATGTAAGCCCTCCGCTTGGCCCTTTAATTCGAAGAGGTTGCTCCCTACCATTAACTGTGCAGAGACAGTGTGCATCCTAATAAGTGACAGTTACCGCTGGGGTAGATTTCAGACCCAAAACAATCCTCACTTATGTTTTCTAATACTACGCACCCCCCCCCCCCCAACCCCCCTTCCCCCGACTCCATTACCACTATTGGGAAAATCCATACTAACATTTTAAGGTTTGTGACCTTCCATCTGAACAATACAACATAGAATAAAGTCCAAATCTATAATATGTACATGAAACAGATTAGGTTGCTGGTTAGATGACTAATTCTGCTGAAATGTCACCGTCCTGAAAGTTTGGGTAGAATCTGCACATTATCAGACAAAATGTGGAGTAAAGCTTTAGCATGGCAGGTGTTATAAAGTGGAGGGTGAACTCTCCACCCATAATAACTAAAACTGAAACACCCAGAGAGGAGCACCTCACCCTATAATCTGAAAAAAAGTGTGAAAAGTGGTGTATCCTGTCTTTTCTGCAACTTCCAGTGGCTAAATAAAATAAACCCATGACACTCACTTTACAATCAACAAGTAGCTTTATCTAATTCTAGTAGTGAATAAACTAACTAAACTATTAACAAAGCAAATAAACATCTTCTAACTACTAACTACTCCTGAGTAAAAAAAATTCAAGTGGTATGCTATTCAAACAAATGCAAGTAACAATTATATAAAGTAGAGATAATGAGACCTGCAGATGCTGGAGAATCCAAGATAACAAAGTGTGAGGCTGGATGAACACAGCAGGCCAAGCAGCATCTTAGGAGCATAAAAGCTGACGTTTCGAGCCTAGACCCTTCATCAGAAAAGGGGGATGGGGGGAGGATTCTGAAATAAATAGGGAGAGAGGGGGAGGTGGACTGAAGATGGATAGAGGAGAAGATAGGTGGAGAGGAGAGTATGGGTGAGGACGTAGGGAGGGGATAGGTCAGTCCGGGGAGGACGGTCAGGTCAAGGGGGCGGGATGAGGTAATAGGTAGAAAATAGAGGTGTGGCTTGAGGTGGGAGGAGTGGATAGGTGAGAGGAAGAACAGGTTAGGGGATAAGCTGGGCTGGTTTTGGGATGCGGTGGTGGGTGGGTGGGGGGGTAGATTTCGAAGCTGGTGAAATCCACATTGACACCATGAGGCTGCAGGATTCCCAAGCAGAATATGAATTGCTGTTCCTGCAGCCTATTATACAAAATAATTATTTTTAAACAATTAAAATTTAATCTCTTGAAATTACAGCAGGTTCCATACCTTCTGGAATGTTCTGTGACATTTCCATTGAATGTTCTGTCAGGAATATTAACTACAGGAACAAAAACAAAGTTGCTGGAAAAGCTCAGTAAGCCTGGCGGCATCAAAAAAAAACAGAATTAACATTTCGGGTCCAGTGACTCTGACTCAGAACTGATGGTGACTAGAAAAATGTCAGTTTATATGCAGAAAGCAGGGAGATGGGTGGGGTAGGGAATAAGCGATAGGATACGGCCCAAAGAGAGAGAAAGACAGTTGGACAAATAAAGGAGTTGATAACGATTAGACTGTGAGGGTGAATAGTTGTTAATGGGGACTGTTAGTGACTAATAACAGGGGGTGTTGTAATGGCAGGCTGTGTGGTAACAAGGCCAGGTGTGTGGGGTGGTATGGGGTAGGGGGCTGGGACATAGGAGAGTTGTCTAACAGTCCCCATTAACAACTATTCACCCTCACAGCCTAATCGTTAGTAACTCTTTTGTCTCTCCAACTATCTTCCTCTCGCTTTAGGTCCTGTCCTATCATTTACTCCCGACCCCACCCACCTCTCTATTTTATGCAGATGAACTGACATTTTCCAAGCCACCATCAGTTCTGAGGAAGGGTCACCGCACCCGAAACATTAACTCAGTTCCCTCCCACCCCCACCCCACAGATACTGCCAGATTTGCTGAGCTTTTCCAGCAACTTTGCTTTTGTTCTTGATTTACAGCATCTGCAGTTCTTTTGGTTTTATTAGGAATATTAATTAGTTGTGCCATTAGTACCTTTGATTTCGATGGTGCTTTCTGTAAGACGTAAAGCAGACTCTGAGAGCCAGTGCTGCTGTCTTGAGAGCTATTAACTCTAGCAGATTGAGTTAATCGTCCTGATTTTTCCAACTGCTCTCTCTCCTTTTATACCCTTGATGATACATCCATTCCTTACAATAGGATTGGTCCTATGTTGCCAAAATCATCAGATTTAAATTTAATTGGATTTTAGTATCCAAGTACCTGACTCAATTTGATTGGCAAATATCAAAACTTGTTCTCTTGGTAACAAAACAAACTGTTGTTTGGCCTGCTAACTGTACAGCTGTTTGATACAAATGTTTCAATTCGCAGGCTGTCTGTGCACCTGCAAACCCACATGGTGCTGCCCACAAACACCCTTTTTGAATCTCTAAGCGTAGAAAAAGCACACTATCTTTTAAAGGGACCACACATTGCTCCCCATAAACATTGTACAAACACCAAATTCTAACTTCCTACCTTCCAATCCACAAAAACTCAACCTAACTTTATAACACAGGTACTTCATTCGGTTGGGGGTAGGGGGCTCAGGGGTAGGTGCAGGTTGGATTTTGGTGCACAGTTACCCTTCTTTAAGCTCATTACCTATGAGCTTACCTGAGTAAATGTCAAATCTTTCCAGCAGATGGGGCAGTAAGTACCCTCACCCCACCTGTCCCCCACGCTCCCCACCACCATGGGGAACCTTCTGGCTCCAATTTCCAGGTACCATCTTAAAGTGGCTCCCTGACTGCCCATGCCGGTCTACAATCCAGGAGGATCATTCAACCTCTGAAGGTCCTCTAGGAGAAAAGCGAAGTTATTTTCCCTAGGGATGACAACAGGAAGCATTCCTGACTGACATAGGCAGCCTCGAGAAAGGTGACCATGGAGGTCAGCGCCTCTGGACGGCTCAAAAAGTCTCGGCTCCAATGCCACATGAGGATTTGCTTTGTCACATCAGGGTACATACCACTGTCTAGTCAATGCTAATTCACAATCAGGGGCATACAACATTTGAAGTTTGCCACTGCAGAGCACTGTCACAATGAAGGGTGAGTGCCAGGCTTTTCAATCAGATACTCTGTGCGTAGCCAATGCCTCTCACTTCATGACATCTGTCAAGGCAACGCAGCTGGCATTGCAGTGGTTCTGTCTGACATACCTACCAGGGTTCCCAGTTAAAAGGTAAATTGATATACAGAAGCTTGCACATTGTTAAGTCATGAAGTCATATTCGTACAGCACGGGAACAGATGCTTTGGCCTAGCTCTCCCTTGTTGACCAGGTTTCCTAAACTGAATTGTTCTCATTTGCAAGATAATAAAATGTGAGGCTGGATGAACACAGCAGGCCAAGCAGCATCTCAGGAGCACAAAAGCTGACGTTTCGGGCCCAGACCCTTCATGAGAGAGGGGGATGGGGAGAGGGAACTGGAATAAATAGGGAGAGAGGGGGAGGCGGACCGAAGATGGAGAGTAAAGAAGATAGGTGGAGGGAGTATAGGTGGGGAGGTAAGGAGGGGATAGGTCAGTCCAGGGAAGACGGACAGGTCAAGGAGGTGGGATGAGGTTAGTAGGTAGATGGGGGTGCGGCTTGGGGTGGGAGGAAGGGATGGGTGAGAGGAAGAACCGGTTAGGGAGGCAGAGACAGGTTGGACTGGTTTTGGGATGCAGTGGGTGGGGGGGAAGAGCTGGGCTGGTTGTGTGGTGCAGTGGGGGGAGGGGACGAACTGGGCTGGTTTAGGGATGCAGTAGGGGAAGGGGAGATTTTGAAGCTGGTGAAGTCCACATTGATACCATTAGGCTGCAGGGTTCCCAGGCGGAATATGAGTTGCTGTTCCTGCAACCTTCGGGTGGCATCATTGTGGCAGTGCAGGAGGCCCATGATGGACATGTCATCTAGAGAATGGGAGGGGGAGTGGAAATGGTTTGCGACTGGGAGGTGCAGTTGTTTGTTGCGAACTGAGCGGAGGTGTTCTGCAAAGCGGTCTCCAAGCCTCCGCTTGGTTTCCCCAATGTAGAGGAAGCCGCACCGGGTACAATGGATGCAGTATACCACATTGGCAGATGTGCAGGTGAACCTCTGCTTAATGTGGAATGTCATCTTGGGGCCTGGGATAGGGGTGAGGGAGTAGGTGTGGGGGCAAGTGTAGCACTTCCTGCGGTTGCAGGGGAAGGTGCCGGGTGTGGTGGGGTTGGAGGGCAGTGTGGAGCGAACAAGGGAGTCACGGAGAGAGTGGTCTCTCCGGAAAGCAGACAGAGGTGGGGATGGAAAAATGTCTTGGGTGGTGGGGTCGGATTGTAAATGGCGAAAGTGTCGGAGGATGATGCGTTGTATCCGGAGGTTGGTAGGGTGGTGTGTGAGAACGAGGGGGATCCTCTTAGGGCGGTTGTGGCGGGGGCGGGGTGTGAAGGATGTGTTGCGGGAAATACGGGAGACGCGGTCAAGGGCGTTCTCGATCACTGTGGGGGGAAAGTTGCGGTCCTTAAAGAACTTGGACATCGGGGATGTGCGGGAGTGGAATATCTTATCGTGGGAGCAGATGCGGCGGAGGCGGAGGAATTGGGAATAGGGGATGGAATTTTTGCAGGAGGGTGGGTGAGAGGAGGCGTATTCTAGGTAGCTAGAAGGAAGTGCTACACTTGCCCCCACACCTCCTCCCTCACCCCTATCCCAGGCCCCAAGATGACATTCCACATTAAGCAGAGGTTCACCTGCACATCTGCCAATGTGGTATACTGCATCCATTGTACCCAGTGCGGCTTCCTCTACATTGGGGAAACCAAGCGGAGGCTTGGAGACCGCTTTGCAGAACACCTCCGCTCAGTTCGCAACAAACAACTGCACCTCCCAGTCGCAAACCATTTCCACTCCCCCTCCCATTCTCTAGATGACATGTCCATCATGGGCCTCCTGCACTGCCACAATGATGCCACCCGAAGGTTGCAGGAACAGCAACTCATATTCCGCCTGGGAACCCTGCAGCCTAATGGTATCAATGTGGACTTCACCAGTTTCAAAATCTCCCCTTCCCCTACTGCATCCCTAAACCAGCCCAGTTCGCCCCCTCCCCCCACTGCACCACACAACCAGCCCAGCTCTTCCCCCCACCCACTGCATCCCAAAACCAGTCCAAACTGTCTCTGCCTCCCTAACTGGTTCTTCCTCTCACCCACCCCTTCCTCCCACCCCAAGCCGCACCCCCATCTACCTACTAACCTCATCCCACCTCCTTGACCTGTCCGTCTTCCCTGGACTGACCTATCCCCTCCCTACCTCCCCACCTGTACTCTCTCCACCTATCTTCTTTACTCTCCCTCTTCGGTCCGCCTCCCCCTCTCTCCCTATTTATTCCAGTTCCCTCTCCCCATCCCCCTCTCTGATGAAGGGTCTAGGCCCGAAACGTCAGCTTTTGTGCTCCTGAGATGCTGCTTGGCCTGCTATGTTCATCCAGCCTCACATTTTATTATCTTGGAATTCTCCAGCATCTGCAGTTCCCATTATCTCTTGTTCCCATTTGCCTTTGTTTTTCCCATATCGTTCTAAGCCTGTTTTATTCATGTGCCTCTAAATGCCTTCTAACTGTTGTGATTGTACCAGCCTCTACCACTTTGTCTGGCAGCACGTTCCATTTATGTATCATCCTCTCTCTGAAAAGATTGCCCCTCAGGTCCCTTTTAAGTCTTTCCCCTCTCACCTTAAACCTATGTTCTCTTGTTTTAGACTCCCCTAGCCTGGAGAAAAGACTTTGGCTATTCACTCTATCTAACCCCCTTATGATTTTATAAGCCTTTGTAAGGTCAGTCCTCCGCCTCCTCTGCTCAAGGAATGATAGTACCAGCCTATCCACCCTCTCTTTATAACTCATATCCTCCAGCCTCAGTAACATCTTTGTAAATCTTTCTTGTATGCTTTCCAGTTCCTAACATTCCTCCTTTAGCCTTCACTATGAGGAGAATTTATATATCTAACTGTTTTTAACCAACAGCTGATATAGCATGAGACCACTATCACAAAAAATTGTGTCAGGATAAGCATCTCACAGCTATGTCAGGCACACTCATGACATAATGCTTCATAGGTTTTCATCAATTATAGCCCTTTGATGACATTGAACAAACTTTTAATCAGAATCCTTTAACACCTAATATTTGCCATGCCACTCTCCTTACAATTAATGCACACGACAATAACTACTCTGTGGTTAACTGCTCTCTCTGTATCTATTAGTGCAAGCAAAGTACTTATGGACACGTGTCAATGTTTTTTAATGCTGTGTGCCTGCAGTGGAAGTCTGCGCTCCAGCAATGCAAATCATGCCAGACAGAAGAAGGTGGCTGTCTAACATTAGACTTCTCACCCAATTTGAGGGACAAGCTGTTGAGCTGGTAGTAGGGCAAGGATAAAGGCAAAATTGTACATCTACAGCCATCTTGTGGGCAAGTCTTCAAGTAGCTCCTGCTAACTGCGCCAAATATTGATGTCTTAACTGTGTAGAAAGGTGGTAGTGAACTCTCCCAATCCAGAAGGTGAAGCAAGAAGACCCTAGGCCCATCTCAACCTGTTCCTTAAACACTGAGGAGCAACATTTAGCAGCCCCAAATAATGCACCACCACATTCTTCCTCCCAACTACAGAGTCTTTCAGTAGGATGCCCATTGAAAGCAGGCTCAGGATCATATTCTTATGACCACGGGTGGTGGAGGAAGAAGCCGTCCCTACTCTCAGAGGAGTGTTTAAGGACAGATCCCTGCTGAGTGCGGGAAGGATGATGAACCTCTGAAGTCTGCCATGAAAGAGCTGATGGAGATGCGTGGTCAAGGTGGGAAAGGCCTGGCAGAGCTTGTACAATGATCTTGTGCAAACAGGAGCAAAGGATAGAGGAGCCTGGCCACTATGCCTGACGCTGTGGATCTAAGAGCACGGCTGACTTGCCTGGATTGAGTATCAGCAGCCAGGCCCAGAAAAATAATCAGTATCAGCCAGAAATGTGTGATGACCTTCTTTCTGTTGCTCAACCTTAAATACATTCATTCATGAGCATACAAGAGAAGGAGGCTGAGGCAGTTTGTCCTTCCTCCACGTTCCCAGCCCCTCAGCTATTGAGGGAGGTGCTATTACACACTGTCAGGGAGGAGGGGTGACAGAAAGCCCCCAGGGATTATCATCTCAGAGCAACCTAGAAGCAGCCTGTTTGCCCAGCCACTCTTTGCTAGGGCCCTAATGCCCGAGTAGGTTGTAATTGTACCCATGCAGGATACCCATGCACGCCTGAGCTCAGAGGATGTCTGGCAAAATCATTTAAGGCATAGCAATGAGCAGGCTTCTTCAACCCCAGCTCTAATTGTCAACGCAGCCCCTGTAGGTAGAGGCAGAAAAAGAAAGATAGGAAAACATTCAGGGTGCATGGGCGTGGCATTACACTGGAAACAAAAGCAGCACTTTGTACACTGGTAAGATTCTTAGTAGTGTAGATGAGCAGAGAGATCTCGGTGTCCATGTACGCAGATCCTTGAAAGTTGCCACCCAGGTTGACAGGGCTGTTAAGAAGGCATACAGTGTTTTAGCTTTTATTAATAGAGGGATCGAGTTTCGGAACCAAGAGGTTATGCTGCAGCTGTACAAAACTCTGGTGCGGCCGCACTTGGGGTATTGTGTACAGTTCTGGTCATCACATTATAAGAAGGATGTGGAAGCTTTGAAAAGGGTGCAGAGGAGATTTACTAGGATGTTGCCTGGTATGGAGGGAAGGTCTTATGAGGAAAGGCTGAGGGACGTGAGGCTGTTTTCATTAGAGAGAAGAAGGTTGAGAGGTGACTTAATTGAAACATATAAAATAATCAGAGGGTTAGATAGGGTGGATAGGGAGGGCCTATTTCCTAGGATGGTGATGGCGAGCACGAGGGGGCATAGCTTTAAATTGAGGGGTGAAAGATATAGGACAGATGTCAGAGGTAGTTTCTTTACTCAGAGAGTAGTAAGGGAATGGAACGCTTTGCCTGCAACGGTAGTAGATTTGCCAACTTTAGGTACATTTAAGTCATCATTGGACAAGCATATGGACGTACATGGAATAGTGTAGTTTAGACGGGCTTCAGATTGGTATGACAGGTCGGCACAACATTGAAGGCCGAAGGGCCTGTACTGTGCTGTAACGTTCTATGTTCTATGTATGACAGTGTTGTAGTCTCTTTCATTCTGTTGAGGTTTCTAACTGTTTACGTTTGCTTTATGGATTGCCTTGAGGGGCACTGATGACCGTACATGCTCGCAAGTGGTAATGTGCTGCAGTGCCAAGAGCACTGACACTACTGTTCTCTCTGGGAGGAGCATAACCTCTGGAAAGTGCAGCTCTAAGCTATATGTTCATATTTCAGGAGGCAATCAGCGTAGTTTAGCCCTGCATATTTCTGTAATGAGTGACTTCCTTGCAAAATCAAGGTTTGAGTCGCAGAAGTGCAGACCTCATGTAATCCTGGCTAATCTCCCTAGTCAACTGTGTGGTTTCAGATTTCCCTGCAGAAGGTGATGGTTGGAGATATTGGTTTGTCTAGTCATGCAAAGACATCCACAGCATTTTAAAATCAGAGAGTTCAGACAGTATCACTGCAATGAAATAGTTAGCCAGGAATAGTGAAATAACTTAAAAATGAATCCATCTCCTGAATAAGTATTAAACTGACCCTACTAATTTAATGGACACACTCTCAATGACACTGCTCCCGACCCTTTACGCCACCAGTCTCTGAAACAACAATTCCCCAGCCCATGCTGTTGGTCGCAAAAATCTCTCCGCTCTCCCCTGCCAACTGAATGCCACTTCTCTCCCTCCAAAACCTGAGACCCCACTACCCTCTGGAACCCGAACTCAACATGCATCCTTGGCCCTCCAAAACTGTGCTACCGGACACTAAACTCACCCATTACAGCAACCAATGCCATGAAAAAGGGGTCACAGCTCTCATTTTGCTGATTGACCAGTACCACAGAGATAGTTAGATTTAAGGTGAAGACATGGGGAGCACTTTCTTAATGCAAAAGGTGAAGGAGCAACGTGGCAATCTGACTGTGATTGTCACTCCTTGGACACTCTGGCCCGTTATGTTCTTGAGCGGACTTTTATAGGTGGTAAGAGGCGAAAAACATATTTTCTGATGATCCTGATGGGAGTGTTAACATTTGAAGAGCCAATATGAACACCCAACAATTAACTGTTAAAATTATGCCACAAGATTTCACATTTTTAAACAAACACAGA